>NW_010965696.1:1523534-1532522 GCF_000463585.1 Tarenaya hassleriana
GTTCAGCAGTTGGAACTCTTGGCAAAGATTGATCATTTCTAGGGTTCTGAAAAAGGGGTTGATAATACCTTGGTGCAGGATTCTTTAGGTGTTATCTGATTATGCTACTTTTAGAAACATGTTCAAATCTTCTTGGCTCCTTTTGCAAAGACAAGTTCTTGGCTTTCTTTTCCTCAACTTTTCTCCTCAGATGCTTTGGTGGTAGTCTTATTGTGGTTCATGCTGTACAATGGATCCCGCTACGTCTCAGACGTCTTCAAGAGGTAAAATTTAGTGATCTCTTCTTCATGTTGTCGCTTTGGTCGGTTTAGCTGTCGGTTTATCTCCATTTGTCACCTTCTAGAAACCTATTCACATTATACCTGTTTCCTGTATGATCTTATCTCTTGTCAACAACTATCTCATTCTTCGTGCTTACTTATGGTATCTCTGCAAGCGTTATCTTCTAACCTAGAACAAGAATTGGTGGAGGGATATCTTCCATTCTTGTGATTCATGAGTTATTTGTTAACACCCTGTTGTACATGTACGTGTATTAGTCGCTCGAAATAAATGTATAAGCGTTATAACAACAGTGATCCCCTTGCTGCTCCAAATGGCTTCTATAGCTACTCTCTGATGGCTAAAAAGCTTATGGTCCTTTGAGGAATGAATGGATACCATGATGGATAATAATACCTTTGGGAAATTTGAGATGTCATACAATATCCATGACTTATGGATCGTTATCTCTCTTGAATTATCCAATCTTGCTTGAACAGCAAACCCTTCATTTCCATTGCCACTCGACTGATGCATCATTACAGAATCCTAGGAAGCAGATTTTTTGCATCGATTCCTCAGAAAAATTTATCTTCGGCGTGTGTTTCAGAATGTTGCAGAGGCACTCGAAGCTGGCTTTCGATAATGATCCTCACGAGCTGAGTTCCCTTTTGGTGTTGTGTTTTCCAGGAATCTGTCTCGAGAGGAGGTGTTAGTTTCTCTCAAGTCATAGAGCATGGCAGGGTGGCCATGGTTTTTTACAAGTTCAGCTTGCAAGGACAACACCTTTGTCGCTGAATTTTGGGGGGTTTTTTTTTTCATACTGATCTGTATCCTTTGTTCCAGACCTTTGGTAGACTCTTTAAAGGTGAAAAGCTAATGAGATGTAACTTCTATTCAACACAAAATCCAAGTCATAGCATTTACTGTCATTTGGTAAATTATCGGCAACACACATGCTGCTGGATGGACCGTTCTTCCACCAAGCCATCTTGAAATTACCAAAACACCCCTCTCGTATTCCAATCGCTTCGCTTTCCCGCTGCCTGAAGAAAAGGCAACAGAGCATCTCATCCCCTCGCTCCGAGTTCACCGAACTACCCTCTTCTTCCAAACCAATCCAACGAGATGCCATCCCCTCTCCTTTAGTGTATAACATGTTTACACGACCAAAGCCCCCTGTTCTGCAAGAAGAACTAACTCTGCACTGCGCGTGCGAGAGAGAGAGAGAGAGTGGGACCGATGAAGAGGTGGGTATCTCCGAAGAAGCGGGCCACAGGTAAGAAGAAGGAAGAAGAGCTGACGTGGCGGCGGCGTTGAAGTGGAAGAGGATGGGTATTATAGGGAAGGGCATAATGGAGAACGTGGTGTTGTCGAAGCTCTTGTTCTTGTCTCCTCGCTCTGTTTCTTCTGCCTCTGCTTCGGATGCCACATTTGAAAAGAAGAGAACTTTCCTTTGATTATTCTATCAATTTGATTTCTTTTGGTTGATCTCTTGATGTAATCACACGTGATAAGAAGAAGATTCTGGAAACAGAGTACTTACAAGATATGGAATCTCGTCTCTGTGAAAAAACAGATTCTGGAATCAACAGAAAGCCTTCTGGCTCCAAAATTTACTGACTCTGTAACATAAAATGGAACTGTTATGGAACATACAGCTTGTTCGAGGGTTCTTAGAGTTACCCTAAACCCTATTTCGAATATTGCCATCAAATTTACCGAACTTCTCTCTATCATGTTCGGGTACTCGACTCGTGGATCAAATCAAATTTCGGGTTTTTTTCCTACCAAAATTACCAATGTATACCGACAGAGACAAGAATGCACAAATGCCTGACATTAGTACTATGAACTAACCTCTTTCAAGTATTTTCAGAGACAAGGACTTTTTCTTTCTCTAGGGGTGGATATGGGTCAGGTATCCACTGTTATCCGAATTCTTGCCACAACCCGTGGTACGCGAAACTCGGGCACACGTCCCCACAAGATCGAGGTCGGATAACTCGGCATTGTAACAGAGATGGATGAAATTAGCCAATGGCAATACACACATGAACCACAAAGGATTTACGAATCAACAAAACAATTGATTTCTCGGCATTGTAACAGAGATGGTTTCTTTGCTTGTTTCTTCGAAATAGCTACACGTATATCAACAAAATCCGTGTCTTCAGAGTAAAGATTGCGAAAGAATATCGATGAATCACAACCTATAAGGATCATTCCTCAGGCAATTTTTTTCAGGATTTATGATTTATGCAGGAGTATCATAAAAAGGGTTTTTTTTTTACCTGTGACACCAAGCTAATGACACTGTGTGGATGCGGAAAAAAATCTTAGACACTGTTTTCTTGATCATCCATCTCATCGAGAATGACGTATTTTCCGGTCTGACTTGAAGCGGATAAATTCTTCTCGTCTTCCGATTTATGACCCTTTTGTAGTTTATCATATCTGGAAAGAAGCAAAAGCATTTCAGTTTCAGTGTTGGTTTATCGGCATATGGATATTCAACGCATTGTTAGCTAAACTTGAGGGTACGTAGAATATATCATCGAAACGATGTTCATGTTTTTGCATCTTTACCGAGGATTTTTCAGTCCCCCCATTAAAAGAAAATAGAGAACCATTCACCGGAAAAAAAAGGTTCAGACAACAAAAGGAAGGAAAACTTACTTGTACCAGTTGAACAAGCAGACGCCAAACATGATGATGATCAGTCCGACACCTTTCAACCACGTAAATTCATCGTGGAAGTAAAACACTGCGACCTGAAATGCCACAAAAAATTGAAATTAAAAAAAAAGTTACAGCCGGTTTTGAGTTCAACAAAGAGCTATACTTTTGGATCGAACATGTATATCTGCTTTAACGATCTTAATATATACATGAAAAGTAGTATCGTATCGATTAGAGTATGCTAATATCACATCGATAAGGGTAAGTAGGATCACACCATTCTCTAATCAAAATATCATGTTTTCACCGAGAAATAGATGACAAATTGAGATCATATGCAAAAGCAAACCGACTATAACCATCCACAAGTATAAAGCTGCCTAGGAGGTTATATACCACTATGGTGACAGCCTCTTTAACGACACCTGCTATCGTGACGGTTACGGCACTGGTCACAGAAACAAGAACATACTCTGTTAATACCTGAAAGCCAAAAAATGAAGCCATTTCAACAATGGAGTCCAATTATGCATTCAAAATAGAGAACTTACCCTTTTTTTCTACACAATAGAGAACATTGCTAGTACACAAGTTGTGAAAAAGGTAAATACCGATTCTCACCATAAAAAATGCAAGGGCTCCACCGAAAAGCATCAAGAAGCCACTCCTAGCTATATGTGATCGGCTATCAAAGTATTGGTTGCTTCTAAACTCACTCCATGGATCAAAGAGGAGTGAAAGAAGACCGGTCACCAAAGCCATCACCGGGGTCACGTAACTCATAAAGGTAAATGGATTTTTCAGGCCTAGAAAATAAACATAAATTAAAATTAATACAGCGATGTTATGAATATTAAGACATAAGTTACCAAAGAGAAGACTTCTCGACAAAGAGAGTTCATGGGTCAGACAACACCTAGATGGAGGTAGTTATGTGTGTATGATTAAATTGTGCAAGGGAAACAATGACTATGTTCATAAGGGAAGATATGCCCATGAAGATTGAAATCGGTCTAGGAACTTGAGAAACAAAAACGAAAAGGAAAATACAATACATACAGAAAAGTGAAAGATCAGAACCCACCATAGGCTTCTTTCTATAATCCATGTCCGTGTCAATGCACCACAATATCAGAAGATGACATCCATAAAAGAAAAGAGTCAATACATATATATATATATATAAACACTCAGGATATGGTTGAAAAGAAACTAAACTTTGGGTAAATAATACCTGCAAAAGAACTTGTGTCATACACCAGCGGAAACCAGACATGACAGCAGCAAGCATAACAAAAACAAAACCCCAAAACTCAAATTCTGTCTCCTTCGCAACTGAATGCAAACAAATACAAGTAAGCAATGAACAAAGAACCAACAGATTCAATGGTTCAATTCGAACCATCCCTCAAAACAGAAGGAATGGAAAAATCATGAGATCTGGAAGCATATCGCAATGAAAAGGAAGACAAGTTGGCTTAGTTGAAAGCACAATATACATGTTAAGTGATTACCTGTCAGCAGAACTCCAGCGGAAATTATTAACATAATACCAAAAAGTTTCAGGCTTGGAGACTCCAGCCTACAAGAGAAAATTTTGTGTCAGAATAACATGTTGCACATAGACCCACCTGATAAGATAAGCAGCAAATATCCAAGTAAGATGTTTAACTGATATGAGCGTAAGAAGATAGTTCTACTTTGTCCGAATCATACCCATGACTGTCTCTCCCTCACAAATGCAGAAACTTTCATGCATGTTTTATACGACATGATCGTTAGAACAATGAATTTGCAAGACATTAGTTACAGATGAAGCACCTGAACGCAAAAGCAAACAGAAGAAGAAATATCGGAGCTGCAGATTTACACTGAAATTATGTCAAAACAACAAGTTTAGTTAGACAACTGTTATCCCTTTTCTTCAAAAAATCCATAAAAAGACTTTCACAAACCATTCATTGAGACGAAATACAATCATATTATTACTATGGCAAGAGAAATATCTAACCATTGTTGCAAAGGTAACAGAAATGAAAACAAGTGATGCGTTACTTAGGTTGACGTCCATGGCTGTTCCAAATGCTGTTGGTACAACTGCGAAAGGAAAAGTCCATCTGTATCATTAAGTCCATAGAAAGTCGATACAATAATCTTCTCTGAAAATTTAATGAAACAAACTAAATTTTAGAGAAACAACCTATCTCTTAACACCACCAGATATTATAGATGCTAGAAGACATTTCATAAGTAAGTTCTCTCAACTATACTATGGTGTGCAAAAATAAAGCTGTAAAGTGCTTCTTCATGTCCTCAACACCGATAAGAAACCAAAAAACTGATACCGACAGAATAAAAAAAAATAACCAAATGGCATAAGTTTTGTTAGTTTACCTCTAATGAAATAGTCTCTCCATGATATGGTAACACCGGGCTGAAATCTTTCGGACCAGTACCATGTGATCATATTGGATAAAACAGCTTGCATAGAAAAGTGAATTGTATTCATTAAAAAAGGAGCAGGAAACTTCCCCAGATCATCTCCTAAAAGAGTTTTGTTGTACCTAGAAAACAGGCAAAACAGCTTAAATGCTGGCTGTAAAAAACTAAAACGAGATAAGGATGACGGATAGTCAGAAATACACACTTACAGAGTCAAAAATGTGCTGAAAGTATACCATACAAGTACAAAAAACAACGTTTTTAGCACATCAGCTGCAGAAATAACATCCTTCGAAGCTTTAGGTAACCCTTGAAGGTTATCACTGGAACTGGAATCACCACTGAAACTGCTAGAGAAACTCGTCTCCTTCCTGATATCGTTTTCAATATTGAACGGTTCAAATTCATGTTCTCGGTTAATATCTTCCGCAGTGTATACACTCTCCGTTGTATCACCACCACGTTGCTCCATTCTCTGCTCCATCAAAATACTAATTAACCAACCAACTGTCCTCCCTAGTCAACAAGATTTTCCACCAACCATAAATGTGTGCGACGACCTCCCTGCCTCAGGATTAAACATTCCTTCAAGAAACATTCATTTAGTGTCAGGTCGGTCTCTAGGATCTCTCAACGTGACAGACTGGCTAAACGAATCCAAAGAAGGCAGTAATTTTATACAAATCCCAATAAGCAGAAATGCCTCTTTGGCAGATCTGTGCAATGGATGGAAGCAAAAAAGCAAAAACCTCAGCGGTAAGCCTACATCAATCCTAGCAATCACAAGAACAACATTTTGATCAGTACAAGCTTCTTATGTGCCATTGCAGATAACTACATGCGACATCTTTCAAACCCTATCAAGACACAGATAGCTTCTTTCATCACGACCGCGAGCTAAATGGAAGGGGAATTTGACTATTGCAGCGTCAAAGGAACACAGGAAAGTAAGAAAATTGCAGATATCTACGAACCCTGCCAGTTGTGTAGTTCCACACAAGCATTGCATCTTCAAGGACAGACTGGTGAAGCAAAATCACGACAGACAAAGCTATATCACTCGAACCCAGGAACGATAATCGGGAATGCCAGAACAGAAAAAGAAAAACGACTCACAATGCATTCTATCTCTGGCCCTTCTCGCGAGATTGGCAGAAAGAATCGAAATGTCAACCAAAAACCCACCTCGACCAATCCAGATCAAGAAAATCTAAGGATTCTGAGCTCATCAACAATTCGATATGACATAATAGCAGGAAAATAACTCATAATCGTGATCAAAGCTCAGCTACAACTCGCAGATTCAAGCTCCAAACGAAAAATCCCACAATCCCAACAAAGTCGGCAGAAGCGAAGACGAGAAATTAAATCGCACAAGACGTAACCAGCAGACAAAAACCTGGGAAGATGATTGGTGTAGCTAGGGATTGGTCGGAGGATCAGATCGGAACGCCGGCGGCAATGGCGGTTGCGTTTTGATTTATGTCTCAGCCGCTGTTTGTTGCGTTTTGGTACACTTTACATGAATTTTACGAAATGGATCCCCAAAAGTTCAAGTTAATTATATGAAGTAATATTCATTACTTTATTATGGAAGGATATTTATTCATTCCTTTTAGAATACAATATTTATATATTCGCCGTTGATATATATATTAAAATGTTAGAAGATAAAATCTTACCATAAAAATAACTGAAGTATCAGAACAAGTATATATTTCTATAAAATATGTATATTATACTTTTTACAAGCAAATAGTTGATTATCTTTAAATTTAGTTTTTTTAACCTAAATTTAGTTTTTTTTAATAAAAACTGTATTTGTTTTTTATCCTAGTTTTCATTTTAGATTTTATTATGATTAACAAATTATTTATTATTAAAAATATCCTGTTTTATGTGTTTTTTTAATATTTCCACATTAAATTAACTTTTTTTAAAATTTGTATACTTTTAGATAAATAATATTATTTATGTGATTCGGATTTCATTAGAATGAACTATAATTTTACACACATTAAACAAGTATATTTTAGGCAGACCAAAAATACTAACCATGTTTATATTGATTGTATTTATAAATATTTTTATATAAATTATTAGCGAGAGTTTTTTAAAATATTTTTATATAAATAAGTTAAAGCCGAATTGTACCAGTTTGGTTCTTTCTGCATTGATCTTCCTGTCTCCTTAGAGCTCGTGCTCTGAAGCATATCCCCGTGTCCAGACTCCAGAGTACAAACCCGCAATGCCGAAACCGATCATTGGAGCTTCTTCAGACAATCGTCCTTCATCCGAACCATCTCGTCTTCGTCCACGTTTCTCCTCCAAACTCCTCTAGTTTTCAAGCATCTAGAGCGATTTCGATCAGGAGCGTTGGTTTTCGAGATGGACTCGAGAGGGAGGGTTTTCTGGAGGAGAATTTGCAAGAACACAGAGTACGCTGCGTAATCTGTAAGGGTTTTGTTGTGATTCTTCGTCAATGGTATATGAGAACGCACGAATCTGTGTAGCGAGTAATCTCTTTCGTTTTTTTTTCCTCGGACGTTATTAGTTTACTTTTGCTTGTCTTCTAATTAATCCGGAGTTGGTTCCAGTTAATCTTTTGTTTTGGAAAAGCTTCAATCTTTTGTCGTGTGTGTTGACAGAATTCGTGAAAAGATTTGGTCTTTTGTGAAGCACGCAAGCTGTTCGACATAATTCCGGAGCGGAGGATTTTGGTAGCAAGACAATTCGAATACCCTCCAAAATATGAGATTTTGCATCATGAAATCGTTTCTGATTCACCCATTTGGTGACTCAATCGTCACCATCCGATCGAAAACAACATCTGCTCAGTACGTTGCTTCAAGAGCAAGAGACCCTGTTTTCGAGAAACTCATGGAGAAATACAAGAACCTCCTCAAAGTCATTGCCATACAAGACCTTATCCTTGCGAATCCGTCTGTTGATCCTCCTTCGGTGCCCCTTGAGTTTCTCTCCAGGCTTTCCCAGAAGCTCCACCTCAACCGTGGCGCCACCTCTTTTCTGCGCAAGTACCCTCACATTTTCGATATCTTCTATGATCCTGTGAAATGCCAGCCCTTTTGCAGGTTAACCCATGCTGCAATGGAGATTTCCCGTCAGGAGAATGTGGCGATAAGTTCTAGTTTACCGGTTGTTGTTGAGCGCTTGGTTAGACTCTTGTCCATGTCAGTATCGAAATCACTCCCTCTTCGTGCAATTTTCAAGGTTTGGAGAGAACTCGGGCTTCCAGACGATTTTGAGGACTCAGTGATTTCAAAAAACCCGCATGTTTTCAGGCTTTCGGAGGGTCATGAACCAAAAACTCATGTTCTAGAGCTAATTGAAGCACAGAGATCGGATTTGGAAGCTGCGGTCGAGAAATGGAGGGTTCTGGAGTGTTGTAGAGAGGATCCCGGTGTGGATAGAACTGAAATCCGATATAGCTTCAAACATGCTTACCCACCAGGAATGAGATTGAGCAAGAACTTCAGGACTAAAGTAAAAGAATGGCAGAGGCTACCTTACATCGGGCCGTATGAGAATATGGGTGAGACAAAAAAGAGCAAAGCTGGGATCATGGCACAAGAGAAAAGAGCG
>NW_010965696.1:1532651-1575423 GCF_000463585.1 Tarenaya hassleriana
CAATGGTTCATGAGTTCTTCAGCCTGACCGTAGAGAAGATGGTCGGGGTAGAGAAGATCAGCCACTTCAGAAAATGGTTCGCGATCGATTTGAACATGAGAGATCTATTCTTGGATCATCCGGGTATGTTTTATCTGTCAACCAAAGGGAAAAGACACACTGTGTTTCTTAGAGAGGCTTATGAGAGAGGATGTCTGATAGAGCCAAATTCCGTCTACAACACAAGGAGAAAGCTTCTCGATCTTGTCCTCTTGGGGCACCGTGGAATGCCTTCTGCTAACGCTTACTCTGGAGAGATTGGTAGGTCCGAAGAGGAATGAAATGGTGAATCTTTCTCTCTTGTTCATATTACCAAACATAATGTGTGTGTGTGTCCCTGCAAAAAGAGGAGCTCTGTTTCTGCATCTGCGACATCTTACATCATCTATCAGATGAGCGTTTAGAACCGATCCGGAGGAATGATGAAAATAAGGCAGGGAATCATATTCTAAGAAGACGACTCGGTTTCTGCTAAACCAACCACACATACAGAGGAAGAACAGGAAACAAGACAAAAGAAACAAACATGTCCCGGGAAAGCCAGTGAATTCAGGGCACAAGTTATTTGTGTTTTTTTTTTTCTCTTATGTTGTCTTTGTATGAAAATATGAAACCTGTTTTGTAGGATTTGTAAGAAGTTGAATCAAACAACACGGTTTTGATTATTTCTTTGGGTCTCTCTTTTTGTCATCACATTTGTATTATTATTTGAACAAATAATAGGATATATATATATATATATATATCATAACTTTGTTTTCTGATTAGGATTTAGGAAAAAGGGAATCCAGGTGCAAGTGAAGTGAGGTGAGAGAGAGCTCAATGTGTCTTTAAAGTGTCTCTGAGTGAGATACAAAACAATGGTCCAAACATTGCTGCCATATTTTACATCAATTATCAGCCAAATGATTCACCACCAGGATTACTCGCATAATCCGATTTTGTTCGGAACGGAAATCAAAGAAGCTATCAGCAACTAAAGATATCAAAGACAGAACAACAAATGTAAAGAGACACCACACCCCACACATCATCACATCAGGGTTTAGTTGCATGAAAATCCTATTGCTCTGTTTTGGTGTGAAGGGCATAATAGTAATAAAAAGCCATATCCAAATGTTACAAATTCCTAAGACACAAAGTTATCTTTACATAACACCCTTTTTTTTTCACAGATCCAATAAACACCCTGAATCCAAATATCAGATGGCAATAGAGAATTTGCAACAACAAAAAAAAACAGTATTGATTTCTACCTGAGTTGTGGCAGAATCAATTACCAAAATCAGAGGATCAAAGAAAAGAACTTAGCTGGTAATGCTACATCCTCTGCGCATTAAAGAAAAAGGGGAAAAAAATCCAAACAAATGCATTCTGAGCATCTGGCAACTTACCTTCAGAGCCTTACATCAAATTCCGACCAAGTTCCAGCAGTCTTTCTTCACCTTCCGATGTACATTTCACCATCTACATCCCCATGATCATCAGTATTAGATTATCACATGTTTTGTGTCTCAGTCCGATTCAAAATCTTAGCAAAAAATGGTGGAGAAATGGAAAGGGGAGCACCTGGTAAAGAGAACGAGTTACAACTCAAAGGGCACCCTCGAGGTCTCTTGTAGAGAAGCTCGAAGTCTCTGACACTTCGGCCAGCGATTCAACCATGCTGGTCACTTCAGAGGTGTCGTCCAGGTAATACTTTGCCTTGCTCGGCTTTTGGCCAACTGTGCATGCAAAGACTAGAGCATTTTCAGACAGAATCTTTTTCGACATCGCATTACCTATGGATTCAAACATGTCCTCGTCAGACCGGTCATCGCCTATGCATAGCACAAAATCAACTGCCTCCCCCGTCTTGGCCATTGATGTGAAAATCTTTTCTGCCACAGATCCTTTGCTAACGCCCTGAGCAGGAAACAAACGAGCCAGGAATAAGATTCGTTAAACAATTCCAAGAACTTTGAGTGTACATGTGCAAAAAAAACAAAAAAGTAGATGGGCAGAAGACGGTAAATACCTGAGGCTTGACTTCGACGATGTAGTGACCACTTTTAACAGCAACAGGCTCATTAGCTAGAACATTCTCTAAGTGCTCTAACATTTCCTTTGCCTGTAAAGATCCAAAGACAGGATCTGCATCCCGGTATTGCCAAACCAAAGCACTCTCTTTAGCTTCAATTGTCGAGCCATCAGTAGATTCAGCATATTGTTTCATTACAGGCTCCACAATCTGCATCCACCCAAAGTCAGCACTCTGACCACAAGTTTCCCATTCGTCATCCTGGGACCACCTGAGCAATGGGCACAAGACATTAACAATGTTATTTATAAAAAAAAAAAAAGGTGCAATAAGTTGCATAGCACAAAATGCAGATGAGGGGAAGGGAAGCAAAGAGTCCAACAGTCAACAAAGAAGAGAATTTTAACACATTAGACAAGAGTGACATGTACAGAAAAGCACCTCAAGAAGTATCCATGCTCAGCGGCAATTCCAAGGCTTTCGCAAGGACTAAACCACTTGTCTAAGCTGTCCCTCCCTCTTCCACTGACTATGAAAACTTTATTCTTCGGGTCGGAACAAAGTGCATTCAAGAGGTCGATAACTTCCCGGCTGGGAGCTTTGTTGATGGAGTTTTGTGGCATCAAAGTGCCATCGTAATCCAACAATATAGCCCTACTTGTTGCCCTTTTGTAATCTGACACAATGTAGGGAATTGAAAGCTTTCTGAAATTGGGATCAAGTGCAACAACTCTGAAACCGAAGCTAATCCCCATTCCCCAACACCGTTTCTTGAAATGGTCAGCGCATATCCTCTCCAAGTCTTGCAAGAAACTTCTAGACCAATAACCTACGTCATGGCTACCAACATACCGGAAATGTTTTTCATGACGCAGCTGTTTCTCGGAATCATCCATTGAGATGGCCTCATTCAATGCCTCTGCAGTCGCCTCAACATTCCATGGGTTTACACGTATAGCCCCACTAAGTGAAGGAGAGCACCCAATAAACTCTGATGCAACCAGCATGCTTTTCTTTGGAGTGCTGGAATCTAATTCAGAGCCAAACAACCCGTGTCTACAGACGATATATTCATAAGGAGTAAGGTTCATACCATCTCTAACGGCTGTGACAACTACACACTCAGCAATATTGTAATAAGCAACCTTTTCACTTATAGGAACTGGAATATCAATATATACGATGGGTTGATACCCGGGTTCCCCAAATTCTTTATTGATCCTCCTGCAACTTTCTTGTAATTCAGCACATGTTTCCACCATATCAATTCCTTTACCCCTAGCAGGATTTACAATCTGGACAAGGACAGCCCTTCCCCTCCATTTTGAATGTAGCTTAAGCATCTGTTCCATGGCTAGAAGCTTCAAGTTAATACCCTTGAAAACATCCATATCATCAATGCCAAGCAACACTGTCCTACCTTCAAAACGCTTTTCGAGCTCTCTCACCTTACCCTCCTCTTCTGAAAGTCTCATCACGGATTGAATCCGTGGCATACTGATCCCAACAGGCATAATCTTGATTCCCACAGTTCTTCCAAAATATTCAAGACCAATGTAGCCTCTTCTAGATTGATATTCCAGACCTAGCATCCGACTGCAACAAGCAAGGAAATGACGGGCATAATCAAATGTGTGGAAACCAATGAGATCACTATTGAGCAAAGCCTTAAGTATCTCTTCGCGAACAGGAAGACTCCTGTATATCTCAGACGAGGGGAATGGACTGTGGAGGAAAAAACCCATCCTTATCCGATTAAAACGTCTTCTCAGAAATGTCGGTAGGACCATCAAATGGTAGTCATGTATCCACACGTAATCATCATCGGGGTTTATAACCTCGATCACTTTCTGGAAGAACAATTTATTTGCTGCCACATAAGCTTCCCAAAGAGACCTCTCGAATCTGCCTCCATGATCTGCTGAAAAGGGCAGCATGTAATGGAAGAGTGGCCACAGCAGCCTCTTGCAGAAACCATCATAAAACTTTGATCGCAAATCTGGTGGAAGAAAAGTCGGAACACACTTAAATCTATCCAACAGTATCTGCGCCACATCATCTTGCTCACGAGGTTCGACATCAACACCCAAGGATCCTACATATAATACCTCCATATCCTCCGGCAAGCCATCCTTAAGCTGTAAGTACAATGAATCCTGGTTCCAACTAAAACTCCAGCTTCCATTGCATCTCTCTGCCCTCAAGGGAAGCCGATTAGCCACAATGATCATTCGGTCAGAGGAAATCGAGGACGGGTTATCGGATGACACGCTATAGGCCTGATCTTCATCGAGCTCACACACATTATCGGGAACCGTCATCGTCCGAGGAAGCCGCCTCCTCTCTCTTCCCATAACAGGGAAGTTCCCAGACGCCAAGTCTAACAAATTGGTATATGACCTAGAAATCATCTTCTAAAGTCTCTATTAGAATTCCAAAATCTCTTGGACAAGTGAATCACTTCAACAAATCTGCGCCAATCAACCAGCAAGAGAAACACCCAAAAAGCAGGAAGGAAGGCCAGACTCCTCAAAGAATAATCTTCACGAACAACTCAACGAAATCTACACGATAATGCCCACAAAGAATAATCAGTATTTGCGGTGATCATAGCAAATCGAGGGTGGTTAGAGCAAGAGACAAATCATCAAAATCTGGCAGAAATTCACAACAGTTACAGATATTTTTCCACCACTCAAGCTAAAAAGCTGAACTTTGTACGCAAAGCATCGAACGGATCACAGAAACATATCATCCAAAAGCAAGATCCATGAGAGTGAAAACCAAGGAAAAGAAGAACCGAAGTCGACAGGAGAAAGGAATCGAATTTCAGGTACCAAAATCTGAATCGGAGCGATTCGACCCAATTCAGCAAAACGTGACAAAGGAGAACGGGAATCAACAGATTGAAACGCAAATTCGAAAGGGTTCCTAGGAGTCGAGAGCTCACTGTTCCATTTCTTGCCAAGAAGAGGAATCCGATCATCCAACAAAAAAAAATGAATGTGAAAAAATTAATTTAGGGTTTATATGGAAAAACACAGAAAAGGACAAATACTTACATTTATCCAAAATATTATACATGCCTCTATATTTTATCAAATTAGCTAAATGGCCACAATAAACTCGAATAACAATAGCATCCTATATAAATTGAATACTTGGAAAATACAACCAAATTTTTTAAGAAAATATTCAAAATGTTTACGTAATTTATACGCTATATTTGATATACGGATCTATAAAATTTTAATCCAACACGAGAAAAAATGAGGGCTTTATGATGAAAATGTATATAATCATGGGCAAAAATATCATAACACTCATTAAATGAGGACTTGTTTTGAAATTTATCGTCAAGCCGTGTACTATAGAAAATCGTGGATATGAATCTCGAAGAGCATATTTTTGGACATTTTATTAAAGTTTATGAATTTTCGTTGTGTGTATATATATATGTGCTGGCTGGTTTCATCGAGATCATTTTAAAGCAACGACAGTCACCGAGTCCTACTTGACAGCCAATCAGATTCGTCGGTGGCATAGCAAAGGAGACAGGCCAGTGGTATTAGCATTTGCCTGGTTAGGAATTTTGGATAAGGCTTTTTAGCCAGTAATGCCAGCTGGCTATAAACGCCACGCGCCTTGATGAGCGCGTGGGAAGTTACGCATGGATGGAGAGAAACCGACGTGAGGACGCAGAGGCCGTTGAGATGCCTTTGCCTTGTCTGAAAATGAGACGTGCCTTGAAATGAATTCGACACGTGTCGAAACAGGGAGAGTTCTCGGTGGCGAGTGATTGTACTTGTACCGTACCAATTATCAAACGATCTCTTTGTGGAACATTTTGATTTCACATTTTTACATCAAGAATTTTCACCTTTTTATTGCAGCAGATATGTTCAAATTTACAAGTAATTAAAAAAAAAAAAAAAGCAAAACTTCACTGTTTCTGTTCTGAACTTTCTCCTCCTTCCTCTGCCATTCTCCAATGGCGATTATGCCTCAGGTATAGGGTTGAGTTTCTCCTGTAAACACCGTAAACGATATCAAACGAGAGACAGACAGAAGCATTTCGTATCTCAATAAATGCGTATAACACGTATTATTATACTTGGATACCTTGGAGAATTGGACGAGCCCTTGCTTAGAGTTGGACGTTTTCACCATGGTTTCCCACGTGGGATTTGCTGGAGAGATCTGGAGATGGAAAGCTTGAATCTTGGAGAAGGTTTCAGCATTACCAAGAGAAATCCATGTCGACGGGTTCTTTGACGGCGGCATTGTAGGCAACGTACGTTTCAGCCAAGAGTCTGAAGGAGCTTTTGGTAATGGCGGAGGAAGAAGCTGTTGTTGATAGCCGTTGGAGCTTTCATCAGAAGGACTCGAGCTTTTCTGCGTTTGGACTTCCAGATCGATTCCTTGTAATGGAACAGTAGCCTGCTCGTGTTCATTCTCTTTTCTGCTTCTGCATTCGCTGAACTCTTGGACTGGAGGCTCGTCAACTGTAATGTCAGACAATTCTTGGACATCCTTAACTTGAAGATCCTCCATTGAAGGGCTCTCGAACTCTGCTTGTACCTTTGCGTCTGTCTTTGGGGATCTTACGGTATGTACAGTGTCTACATACAGAGTTTTCTCAGACACAGGACTGTCATGGCAAGGTTCCCATCTATTATCGTCACTAGCCAACAGCTCTCCGAAGTTTTTGCTGGTTTTCGTACGTGGATTATCCATTGAGACATGAACATAATTCTCAGCTTTTTCCTTCTCTTGTGAGATAAAAGTTGCTACTGCGAATGCCTCCTCACCTTGCGGAGCTGATGACCCATTTGGTTTCTGAGCTGTTCTTCCACACGGGCTTTGCTTAGCTTCGGTATTCGACTTCATCTTAACTTCCTGCATCTCTGTTTTCTGACATCTCGGACTTAACCTTTGTTCATGTCGAGCTCCGTTACCGTGCTATAAACAAACAGAAGTAATCTGGTAAGAAAAATATCTCTCACATGATGGTTCGAAACAGGAGAAAGGAACAGAATTTTGAAGCACCTTGTTCTCATTTTCATGGCAACGTATCGAGTTCGGATGATTAGAAGGCCGACTACGTACAGAAACAGCTCTTTGGGCCTGCGCTCTCATGGATGGCACCGGGTTCAAAACCCCGAAAGAGCTTTTCAAGCAAATCTGAGGTAGTAATCCACAGACTCCAGGCATTGTGCTTTTGCGTGTAACAGACTCATCATCCTCCTCCTCGTCTCCGCTATCCTCCCATCTCTCCTGCTGTTGAACCAGAAAATGTCTCTGAACTGTTTTCGTATGCTTCATATTAATCTTGGGCACGACCTCCTTCTTGATCTGCCATGGCTGTTCTTTCGGTAGAGGCGGTTTTCTAGTAAGATGTGGAGGTGTTTCTGAAGCTAATGCTTTCGCTGCGGGCAAGAACCTCCCCATCATGAAATCCCGAGTCCTCGGATCAGATAAGAAGGGATGCAGGTTCGGACCATCCAACCCGCTTACACCACTTACACTGCAGTTCAAGAAGAATGATTCAGATCTTGAAAGCGTGTCAATGACATCCACATAGGCCTCGTTACCGTCACAATCGTCGTACTCAGAGCGAGAAGAACTTCTCGCATTCTCTGCAATGGCAGCGTTCCCATGTTTTGTCTGAACAACAACTTCAGTTTCAGCCTTCCTCCCGGAACCATTCTCTCTAACATTCAACGTCCTACCCGGCGGAAGCTTCGGCACCAAGCGTGGCTGCTGCTCAAGAACTTGCGAATCTGATTTGTTATCGTCTTTGGGTTTTCCCGGTTTGTGTTCCCACTGAAAGGGAACTGTTCCGGGGTTCCTGACAGGACCCGATCTTATGTCAGACTTGTAAACAGGAGGAGTAAGCATCTTTGGTGCTGCTGAATCATGAGATCTTGTTCTGTTCCCCGGCTCCGAGGTTGGCGTAGACGAAGGCCTTCTAATGGATAGGAGCGGCCGGTCGAAATCTAGTCTCTTCTCTTCCATCAAAGCTCTCTGGGAACAGACATGTAACCAGTTCATCATCAGAACAGAACATTCCAAACAATAAATCCAGCCAAAAAAGATCACAACTCATCAGATTAATGTCACGTCTCAATCAAAACCAAAGCCTGAACTTGTGTTCTTCCCCAACAGTTTTCTCGGGAACCAAACAGACAGCTTAATGACAGAACTCAAGAAACACTTGAGCGCCAGAGATTCGAGGAAAAGACCCATTTTAACAACACAAGTAGGAAATTTTCCAGATTCCCAGAAAAATTCATGAATGGCGCAACGAATTACCCAAAATAAGAAGAAGAATCATAGAACACGCTGGAATTTCCTGTCAAAGTCTGCGCCGACAATATCAACTTACATACATCTACACATACATATATATATATATATATAGAAACATCTGAGAACTGTGCTTATATAAAAGACCATATACCCACTTCAGGATTGAGATTGATCAGAGAAAAGAGAAGTAGCTTTCGAGAAATTGATCGCTTAAAGTTGTGACTAGGAAACAGATTTGCGATAGACACTGCAGAAAGAGACGACTCAGAGATGTATAGGTACACATATACAGATACATATACAGAGAGAGAAAGAGAGAGGGGAATGAAATACCAGTGAGATAACGCGGGATTCAATGCGGGGAGAGAGAGAGAGAGGAGATGAGATTATAGAGAGGGGAAGTGATTGGGAGATGGAATAATGAAGAGAGACGAAAGGAATAATATGAGGTTGTCTGATTCTTACTTTGGTTTTCTTCCCCTGTTTTTTTTTTTCATTTTCTTTTTTAACAGAATTAGCTGTCTTTCCCTTCATGGAAAAGCCTTTTTCTTTAATTTTTTAATAAAGAAATTATGGTAATAAAAAAAATGTAAATTTAAAAAGAATGAGAGCTAAACATTTACGAATTTTTCAAAATTTTCTCTATTGAGTGAATGATATTTTGGTTGATTTTTAGAAAATTCAAAAATTTATTGTATGTGTATATATGTATATATTTTGTAATATTATTTCTGCATATATAATTTTATTCTATAGATTTTTATAAGTGAAGCAATAATGAGAATACAAAATAAGTATGCATGTGTGGGGGCATGTGGGAGTAGTTGATTTTGGCAACAAGAACAATTTGCAAAGATACAAAAGAAAACTATTGATTTTTTTAATTCATATATAGATAGAACCAAATGTATAGTAATACATATAAAAGAAAAAAAAAAGCACAGAATGATGATAGGTTGTCAAGATTTTAAAAATAATTAAATAATAATGCGATTTTTTGCATTGGGAATTGTGAATGATACCTAGACTTTTATATCTTGAAAGTGATTTTTTAAGAGGAAATCATATTTATTTTAAAACTTCTTTGTAATTTTTTAAAAGAAAAAGTTATTTAAACAATTTGTTAAAAAAAATACAAACCAGATTTTTTCAAATAGTAAAATTATTTTGAAAACAACTAACTCTAATAGAAAAAATGACGGGAAAAAATAATTCAGAACAAAAAAGAGACGCATATAATAAACAAACTTCCTCTTTATTTTTACCTCATTGAGTTCTAATTTTTTTTTTCTGATTTTTCAATTTTAAAAAAAAAATGCTTGGTCTAAAATTTGAGGAGTTGGTACTCATACATTTTTTTTTTAAATTGGATCATGTGAGTATGGTCGTCCTCTTACTTTTGTACGTAATATCATTGACGTGCGAATCCATGTGATTAAAGTCGGACTTTTTTTTAAATTTATTTATATGTTTTCTTCACTCACGACCGACGCACTAAATTTAATATTGGAAGCCGGATAAAAGAATTAAACCTATCGTTTATCATCATATGATTATAAAAATAATTTTCCCATATAAATTCTGTTCATTCTTCTCAGTTTTTAATTTCTGTTCACATAATCTTCAGCAATTCCTTTGTATCTAAAACTTTTTCTGGTAAAAATCCAATTCTTTCTATACATAAAATATACATATTTTGCCATGAATAATTGAATATATCATAGTTTCAACTGTTATCCTACAATTTTGGTTATCCGTTATCGTATCAACGATTTTAATTAATAAAACATACAAATAATGTGCTTAAATGAAGAACATTTTTAATTATAAATCACCAAATTATAACTGCCCAGAAACCCAAAAATAAAAGAGGAATTAGATATCAGGATTTAACAAAATTATATGTTAGATAAATGATAATAGTTGGTTTTATAATGTTATAAAGTTTTGACTTAAATTGAAATGAATCTGGTTTTTTGAAATTAAAAGAGTAAATCGAAGATGGCTATGTAGTTGATAAAAAAGTCAAAATTCAAAGGAATAAAATAAATATGTAAATAATAAATATTTATATGAGTAGCTAAAGCTTTGGTGATGAAATGAAAGCTACGGTCAAATAATGTCGAGTCGGCACCGGTAGACTGCTAATTTAACGTTTATCAATTCAAAGTTGATGACTATAATAAATTTTGGAGCGTTTTTAAAATAAATGCACACCCATGTAAAATAATAATGGGCTGACTGGCTTTGCGTGCGTATATAGACCTACGTTTTTATATAATTACAAACGTATTCTATAGCATATTTTAATTTAATATCTGTCATGTATGAACCAGTTTTGTTTTTCTAGGGTTTCCATCCTCAGCCCAATTCTGATACTACACGTAAGATAAAACTGGAACATGTATTTTTGCAAATCAAAATTACCTATTTGGTATATTTTTATATCGAATTTTATGATTAAAACGCGACGAGATTAGTTTTTTTAAACCGTCATATTCAAAGGATAAACGCACATTGAGCAATTTAAAACACCAAAGGGTAAAAAAAGGCCACACGGCTATGCAATTATTATTATTATGATTATGATTATTATTATTATTATTATTATTATTCAACCCTATTAAGGGTAAAAAAAGAAGACCGGAGATATACTCTACAGCCGAGGAGACCGGCGGAGGCGATGCGGCGAGCGGCGAGCGGCGGAGAACCAACCACCGACAAAAGCGATTCCGCAAAACCTTAATCCCAAGTGTTTTTTTTCCTGAATATATTTGATTCTTTATTATTTAAAAAAACACATGATATCTCCCCAGTTTTAAAACCATAACTCAACCACGAAACCCTTATCTCCATCCTTTCGGCTTCTCTTCGGCCATGGACTCGCACGTGCACGTTCCGTCCATAAAAAAAATACCCGAAATTTTGAATCGCGAATTTTATGGATATTCAAAATTTAAAATCTTGCGCCCAACCCTCCGAGCAACAGTTGTGGTAGTGGTGACCACGGTTGTTAATTTGCGGATACCTGACTTAATACATTAGTAGATCCGACAATTAGATGATCTGTTGATGGCAAATACCAAAATAGATTATCTTCGATTGTGTTTTCGATCGTAGAATTACTGAAAATAACTTAGATTTAGAATTCCACTCACATGAATCTTCCATGTAGCAGCTGTATCTTCGTACGACTCCGATTTGGTATTTCCTCTGTCTATTGTCTTCTTCTATCTTGCCTTGCCGAATTCTAGATTTCAGATTAATCTTGTCCTACCGTTTTCGGAGAACAGGGCTGTTGGATTTAATCTTGTTTCCATCGTGTCTTTTGTTTTTATTTGTTTTGATTTCTTCTTGATTTGAATTGTTCTTTGGTTGTTAATAAGCACCGAGACTGGTGTGCGCGTATCTTTTTGGGTTGTTATTTTGAACTTTATAAATAAAGGAGAAAAGGCTCAGATTTAGATAGAGCAAAAAAATCAAAAAAGAAATCTAATCTCTCTCCTCTTTCCTATTTCATCCGTTCATTCAATCATTTCTTTTTCATCAATTTTTATTTTTTTTCAAAATGAAAAACCAGAAAAATAAAGTGCATGTGTTCTTCGATTAATTTCTAACAGTGGTATCAGAGTCACGGTTGTTTTTCCTTTCATAGTTCATGTCGAAATCTATGTCAATGGAAGAGTCGTCGGAAAGTGCCATTCGAAGTGTCGATCGAAGTGGCAAGGGTATTCAAAGTGAAGGTGTTGAAACAACGAAGATAAAGGAAGGAAGCGTGTCTCTTCAATACCCACTCCTGACAAAGACAAATTATACGGTATGGGCTATGAAAATGGAAATTTATATGCAGGCACAAGGTGTTTGGGATGCGATCGAGTTAGAGGGATATGTCGATAAGAGCAAAGATAAGATGACTCGTGGAGCAATCTGTCAGGGCATAAGTGAGGAGACTCTGTTACAGATAGGAGTAAAAAGAACGGAAAAAGAAGCATGAGATGCCTTAAAAGATGTTAAATCATGGTGCAGATAAAGTAAAGGAGGTCAAAGCACAATCGCTACGATGGGAGCTCGAAGGACTCAAAATGGAAGAGAACGACTCGGTGGATGAGTTCACCGGAAGAGTATCAACGATAATTAACAAATTAAAAGCTTTGGGAGAAAGCGTCAACGAAGGGTACGTTGTTAAAAAAAATGCTTAGATCAGTTTCTACGAAATACATCCAATTGGCATCAACTATTGAGGAGTTTGGAGATTTGACGACTAAGTCTATCGAGGAAATTACCGGATCACTTAAGGCGCATGAGGAACGGTTAAAGGGTCGTGAATCGAGAATTGATGAACACGTTCTCCTCGCTCAAGGTGATTGGAGAAGAGGTCGTGGTAGAGGTCGTTCATTTGGACGAGGTCGTGGTCGAGGAGGTGAGAGACCAAAATTTGATATAAACAAGATCATGTGTTATGCGTGTCAGAAATATGGTCATTTCGCTTCTGATTGCAAAACAAGAGAAGAGAGAGATGACACAGCCCATTTGGTCGAAGAGGTTGAAGAAGAGGCCACTTTGCTCTAGGTGAAGACATATGAACAAGATTAAGGAGGTGATTGTTGCAATTCATCTTGTTTCCACGTGTCTTTTGTTTTTATTTGTTTTGATTTCTTCTTGTTTTTTGGTTGTTAATAAGCACCGAGACTCGTGTGCGCGTATCTTTTTGGGTTGTTATTTTGAACTTTATAAATAAAGGAGAAAAGGCTCAGATTTAGATAGAGCAAAAAAATCAAAAAAGAAATCTAATCTATCTCCTCTCTTTTATTTCATCCGTTCATTCAATTATTTCTTTTTCATCAATTTTTATTTTTTTTCAAAATGAAAAACCAGAAAAATAAAATGCATGTGTTCTTCGATTAATTTCTAACAAGGGCTAAGCACCGGAAGACAAATGAAGCTGAAGCCGTCGAAAAAAGTAATCTGTAATCCATCTGTGAATTGCTCACCGCATTATTCAAGTAGACGACATGGTTCAAAGCTTGAACGTATGAACCACAGGACATGATTTCATATGAATAGACGGAGTTCAGTAAGGCTCCCTAAGTGTTGTTGCAGCCGGGGGGGAAAAAAGGGCGAAGAGGTTGATGGTCGTATAATGTGCACGCGAGTACAGATCTCGATTCAATCTTGGGAAAAATCTTCCAATGTAATTTCGAGAAGACATTCAAATGGCTGGAGATGGAACACAATTTAAATGGATTACTTTGGAATCTTGATGAACGGTACTTCAAGTGATGATGATGGTACATCAGCTTCGACGTTTCCAGTTCCTCCATTACCGCTGCCGCATGTACTTTTTACTGTATTACCGCTCTTAGGGAATCATCTCTCTTCGTCGACGATTTCTTCCTCTTGCTCGATTTGTCTTTAAACTTAGACATTGCAGGTGCGATTTTCGCTGCCTCTTTCTCAGCGTTGAGGATCTGAAGTGAAGTCATACAGCACTCCTGCCATTTCAGGTATTCGAGGTCGGCTATCACGTCATCGAGAATTAGGGTCGAAGTGGCTGTCGACGAAGTAACATTCTGCTTCACAGTCGAGCGCCAAGGTTCTACTAGATCTAGTGTATCGATGGCGTCGGCTATCACATTCTGTCACACTCATCAGTGAAACGGTTACTTACGTGTCAAGAAACAGTCGCGACAATTTATTCTAAAAAGACCAAGAAAGAAGAAACAGTTGCGACATGCCGATTAAAAGGCGAACATCAAAGAAATTTGTGCCATCGTTTTCAATGAAGGAGAATCCCAGAGTGCAACTGAAAGAACGACACAGAGCATTCTTACAGAGAAAATTTCTAGGAGTTTTGCGAGTTGCAATTGGAGCTTCAAATCGAAAAAATAGATTTAATTAACTGGGAAAATCAACGGGAGGCTCATTCCGCTTTACTGAAGTTTATGGAAAACCAACGATGGAGTCCAGTTTAGTCTCCGCAGAGAGAGAGAGAAAGAGAGCGAGGTGATCGATGCGTACCTTAGGCGATCTGATCTTCATGAAACCGTGCATCTGAATGACCTGCAGCGGCAAAAAAAAAAAAAATACGAGAGGGAGGAGAATTGAATTCATCAGAATCTACATGCAACATTTGCAGAATCAAAAGAAAACATAAATCGATGAGATGATGAGAAGAAGCAGAGAAAGGGAGAAGAACGAATCGAAACCTGATTGAGGAAATTGACGGTGAAACCGTGGCTGTCGCGAGAGATGAAGAAATCGACGTAATGTTCGAGAGACATCTTCTCCTTGACCCCTCCTAGTAGCTGCCTTCTTCCTCCTCCGCTTCCATTTTCTCCGTCTCCCTCCATTTTCATCTCTCTCTTTCTCTCCTATTTTTTTTTTAAAATCGTCGCGTCACAGTGCTTTATATAGGGTCCGAGTACTGTGCTCGTCTCGCATGCCTACGTGGCGATGGAAGTTCGTTACGCCTTTTATGGAAATGAAATGACAGAAATACCCCTCAACATATTTCACGCGTACGTACTATACAAACTGCCTTTCTGTAACCGTGCATCGATTACTATTGATAAACGTTTGGCTGGTTTATAATATATCTGATTTATTAAATATATGTGTTCATATATACATATATATATATATATATATATATGTGTGTGTGTGTGTGTGTATCAAACTTGTTATTTTTATGCATTTATCGACGCCAGTAGAGTCTGGATATTAGTTTCTTTCTCTTATCAATCTTATTCTTCTTGTTAATGACATAATTCGTGTCCTTGGTTGATTTTGTTATACTTTTTCTCCTTCTCACATTCTTGGCACTTTCACATTGGATTATAATATATAAAAAACTTTCCAAAAATTTATTGAAATATATAAAACGAATTGTTTATTTTTCTTGTTTATTTGACAACGCCTTTGCATTTCAAATTATATATACATACACACACGTGATTTATTTCGTTAATTTGGACTACTGATTTGCGTGTATATGTATAATATGGTAATATGCACATGTATGCATGTTATGGTTGTGATGTGATCGCTCGTACACATGCATGCCCAATATGTACGTGCAAAAAAGAAATCAATGGCTTGGAGCAATAATAATACAAAAGAAAAAAAAAACGTGCGTGATTTTGAATCTTGGATTATTTAGACCAACTTAGGATAAGGCCCATATACCTATAAGGCTTACCTGAGTTTGGGTTTTTATTTCATGAGTTTGGTTAATGATATTTTCATTACAGATTGAAAATAAAGTTCATTTGAATCTCTTTTTAGATTTAATACATACATACATGCATACATACATACATATATACATACATGTATGCATGCATATATTCATACATGCATGCATGCATATGATACCGTTCTATATGAACAATGCCTCCGTTTACTTAAACTCTACATATCTGATGGAATTCACGTTATTAGGTTCGATATGTTGACATATCAAGAACTTATATTAATATCATATATGTAAGTTGCGTACATATTGTGTAAATTGTTGATTTGCTGTGTTTTTACAAAATTCGTTTTGTTTTGTTTATGGTCCATATTCTGAATTTCGCTTATATTTCGTTTCGATTGTTTTTTTTTTTGTTTTATAGAAACTGCATCTCTTCAATTTTTTATATCGGCTCAATTTTTATAAGAAAAATATTTATTTCTAAAAAAAAATTGCATTCATTTTTTTTAATTATTTTCGTATATAAGTTAAGAACATTCAAAATTTGTTATTAGATATCCAAGATAAAATATTTTGTTTTGTTTAACAAAAAGAATGACGAATAAAAAAACGGGTTACTTTGTACCAATAAAGTTTCCATTTTTTATTGAAAACAAAAATAAATGTTCCCTTTTTTTTTTAATAATTAGCAACTTGAATTGAAAACCAACCGCCGCTTCTTATAATCTTATATATATATATATATATATATGTATATATTATATCAATTGGTGTCACTTTTCTTCCCCATCACGTACGGATATTGTTTTTGCTCCGCCGAACCACAAGCATAACAAAAAAAAAAAAACAAAAGGAATACTATAAATATAATGGTTGATTAAGTCACATAACCCCGATTTAATCATCAACTAACCGAGATATCAGGTTCGATCCCGTCCTGGGCCACTAATTATCAAAAAAAATACTAACCGAGATATCAAATCCAAAAGGGCCCACCTAAAGGCAAAGTCAACGCTAATTAAGAATAGATATATACATATAGTGCTTCTTATGGTAAAGGCACAGCCCGCAAATAGAAAAGCTTTCTCTATATATTTGGATAAAAAAGCCGAAACTTGAACTATACATTCGATAAGATAAAGCTCCTTTCTTTGGGTGCGCAATCCATTTGACCTTTATTTTTTTATTATTAGGACAAATTATTTTTTTTTTAAAATGGTGGGTTAGTACTTAGTGGTGCTATATGGAACGGTGAGGTAAGAAACATGCGAATAAAGATTTAAAATTTTAGTGGAAACATATATCTATAATTAAAGCATTAAGAATTTATAAGCGATCCACACAATTCAATTTTCATTCTATAGAAATATATTCTATTTGAATACAAATTTTAATATCCACAATAGTACGAAATAAAATATTCTCGCCCAAAGTATTTAATAATAATAAATTGGCAATCATTGTATTTGCATAGTCCGCCCTAATAATAATAATAATAATAAACCCTAAAAACCTTTCCCTTACATGGCCGTCGAATCGCCTACTTTTGGTTTGACCAACTTTGACTGAGAGGCTTGATGACCAGTCAACGTTGACTCTCACCTATTTAAACGGTCTTTTCTTGTAGACGATGAGCGCCTGAAATCCAGAAGGAGAACAAACTATTTGAGTTAAATTTAACTTGTTCTGAATTCTTATTACCAGCATGGACAAGAATATTAATTGTATTGTGTTATATATATATATATTAAAAGTTAAAAAGAAGAGTAGGCATTATACATATTATTAGTACGAAGTCGGTCCACTTAAGAAAGATAATAGTTAAATTATTATTTAGATACTATTTCATTGTACATCGATAAAAAATTATTTATATATTACTTTAAAGTAATTTTGAAAACAATAAAACGGTAAACCCAATAATATCCATTTTTTTTTAAGACCTCGTTTGCAGCTGTGTAAAGCTCTTAAAATTAGCATAATGTATTGTACTACGCATTTGACATATAATATATATAGTTCTCCACTTAAGCAGAGTAAAGTTGACTGGGAATTATATAAGTATACAGATATGTGATCTTTCAGATATTGTTTTTTGCGACGACAAGGTTTGCATAAGGTTGGTTCCAACTCTCAAAAATCAAATGGTGCATGTTGTCATTTTAATGCGTGCGTGTGTGTAATATATAGTTTAATTGCGCATTATTTTGAATTTCCTAACCAACCATATAAAATTGGGCAACCACAAAGCACGAAGCCTTTCACAATCACGATGCATGACTATAATTAATTTGTGACAGAATCTCAAGTGATGATGAATGACGATGATGTTGATATATATATATATATATATATATAAAGTTTTGTGTGCTGAATCTCCGTTGGATTCATCATGTTACATTATTAATTTTGTACCCGAATAAGACAGTCGTAAAACATTAAAATTAGATATAGGAACCAAAAAGAACAAATCATATATCAGAACCATGGTTTGAAAAGCCATGTTGCTTTTTCCCTTTCTCCTCGAATTTTTAATTTCCGACTTTTGTTGCTTCTTGTCTCTTACACCTAAATTGAAATGGACGCGGCAACCACTTCACACACACACACATACGTATAATATGTTTTTTAAGGTTTTAGTTTTGTCTGACACGTCATTTCCATGCATGCGAAAACTGTGCAAGCTTCATGCGCTTGGTCGTCGTCACTTCGACGTCAACTCTACAAGGAATGAACTGAATTCAGTGTGTTGTTAGATTGAAGTATTTTACTGTACGTTCATGCATGTTTGGTACGTAGTGTAAGATCCTCACGAGATAAGTTCATGGTATGGTACTAATTAGGATTCTGTCCATGGTGATGATGAAGCAGGAGCTAACCCTAGATCTGATGAGAGCTCGCTCACTCTGTAATTTTCCGAGTCATATAAAGATTCGAAGAAGAAGAAGTATAAAAAAAAGAGCGGGAAGAAGGTTGACCACCATGAAACCGAGGCCGAAGAAGAAGAATAACGCAAGGCGATGAATTATAATGTAGAAGGAGATCTATTTGTTTTTTGTTTTTTTAGTGGAAAGAAGTATTTCATGACCTTTACCCAAAGTAAAAAAAAAAGGTATTCCATGAAACGTGTTCATCACTTCACGGAAACAAGATTTGACGTCAGTTTCGTATGTGCTAAATGTTGACGAAGACAGCAAAAGCTTTGGTAAATAATATTAGGTTAGGATAAGGCTGTGACCCTTATTGCATTAATAAATGCATCCAATATATATATATACACACACACGGCACGCACCTATCCTCGTACAAACGTGTCTTTTATCCGTTGTAAATAACATCAAGCACACATTTATTTCTCCCTAAACCCTAAACCCTAAACCTTCTTTCGCATGGGATTAACCTTTCGATCATTTATAACCGGCCGGATTATAAGCCACCTACTTTACTTATTTTATTTTTTACAGCATATTGATTGCATGAATCGCTAGCTAGCATTCCATAAGATATATGAGAATTATTGTATGATTATCTGTAAAGTTTTACCTTTATGAAGAAAAATGAAAAAAAAACGGCTTACTTAATTAAGCAGATGACCCTTCAAGAGTTAGAAGGAGACGACATTTTGCTGACTAGATCTGACTCGATTTCAACTTAATTATAGAGAATAACATATTGATGAACCCAACCATAAATATTTAAATTAATGTAACCATTAATCTCTTTCTTATTAACGAATTGCTTAACTATAAATACCTTTAACTTAGACGCCTCTCCATCCAAGATCGTCTGTGTTTTCCACTCCAAAAATCTAGCTGTTGTAAGAAGAATTAGCCGAATTGGATATCGCCAGTCTCTAATATACCTGAAATTAATATGGCAAGTTTCAAATTCTGGATTTTCCTCACCTTGCTTTTACTCGAAATCTCGGTGCATCAATGTCGTCCTCTGCTTGTTCAAGGGAGCCGGTCGGATTCGGCGAGTATGAGAAAGATGCTGAGGGCACTTATTGAGAGATCCGAAGAGCTGAAGGTGGAACCTGATGGTGAAGACAACGTTCTATCCAACAATTCAGATTCGAAGAGGCTCAGCCCGGGCGGACCGGACCCTAGGCATCACTGAATATATATATATATATATATATATATATATATAGTTTGATATATATGACCAACGAGGTTTCAGGCCTTCTAAAAAACATTGTACGAGAGCCTTTGCATGCATGCATGCATAAAAAAAAAACTTTCCTTGGTGTAACTCTTTGGTTACCATCTTAATTTTAAGTTTTAACACATAATTTGTATGTCTCTTGTTAATCGATCAACTATTTTGTATCATATTGTCCTTTCTTTTGTGTTATTACAACACTAGCTTTTTGCTGTCCATGAATTTGAACTATTTACGGGAAATATAACAGTTTCATAAATTAAAAAAAATAGCTCCTTTATATGAATTATTAAACGTTTGCATAAATATATATTAACTAGAGGTGAAGAGAATTTTAGAAACTTTGAAAATGATCTCGACATGTATATACCTATCCGTTGCAATATAGGAAGAATTAATTTCAGTTTAATGTGAAAACAAGCCAGAAATATAAACAGAGAATGAACCTCATATCGCAGACTATACATACATCGCATACATCATACATATATATATATATATATACACGTATGTATTATATTATCCCACTTATGTCTAAGCATATGTAATAATCCAGACAAAATTCGTAATCAGTTAAAGTTGGATGCTCACTCACTATGATTAGCTAAGAAAGTACACGCATCGCATGCATGACAACGATGTTCTCCTTTTCTTTTTGTACAAAAAAAATAATTATGTTATAGAAAGGTACATTATATTATTTCATCATCCACAAAAAAAAAATAACATATAATATTTTCACTATTGTGTCGGACGTCATTCTTCCTCGAAAAAGCTACTTTTTCAAGTCTTTAACTATACTACATTCATATTATTATTAGGTCATCCCAATCGAAAGGAAGTCACAAACGTTGTAAAAGCATACTCCCTTTACCGTTAATGCTTGGCAACTCAAATGGCATTTCGCATTACCATATTCCATTAATTTTATCCATCTTTTTTGCACTTAATTTAAATTTGAAAACACCTCCCCAAAATTGAGTGGCTTAATTCGTAAACGATGAAACAAAGTATTCATCTGGAACCCAACAGTTGGTGGCCCAGTGGTTGAGAGGTAACAAAGTCATCATCAAGATCCTGGGTTCGATTCCACTGGTGGGAAAGATATAATTTCTGGACTAAAATGATCCATATACAAAGGCTGGTCCTGGATCTAGGGTGGATGTAGTCGGGCCGAAGATCCGAGGAACCATCCTAGTTATCAAAAAAAAAAGTATTCATTTGGACGTTTTTTATTTTCTTATAGATGTAATTGGATTGAAGACTCCATAAACTTTCAGATTATCAAAAAAGAAAATGGAAACACATGTTTTATATTATTATTTGGCGTAATGTATGATGTTGGGGTGAGAATTTGTTTTAGGACCATTAATTAAGGTTTTATAACTATACACATAATCGAACCAACTAAGTACAAATCACAATTCTATGTGGGTATCCTTATTCCAAACCGAATTAGTCGAATCTGAGTTAATGAAATGAATCGAATAAAATAAATCTAGCTTTCAACTAAACATAAAACGGAATACCCTTTGATAAATTGATTTTTGTGCCGTTGAAGATGGGATGTTTTCATAGAGTTTTCCCATGAAAATTCTATAAAAAGGAATTCAAATAGAGGTAGAGACAAACAAAATCCTCTATCAAATGGTGGTGGTAGTGATACATGAAATTGGAGGTCGCGGTCCATAATTTAAACCTTATATCTGCATTAATGCCCTTAAATTTGAATTCGTGGCCGCCTCAATAGCTTAAATATTGGATTTAGTTTGCACAATAGTTCCACTATGCAATAGTATATACATGTTTTGTCTTCTTCTTATGATCCTTCTCATCTGCCTATATATAGAATCACTAGCTTTTTTCCTATTCAGTCCTATCTTCTATATATTCTACTCATCATATAATCCTATAACTATCTTTCTTATAACGATCGACACATATTTATATATACATAGTTTCGATTGATGGCTTGTAAAATGTCACTTATACGCTCGTTGTTACTACTGATGCTCGTAGCGTTCGGGTTTCTCTTTGTCGGTATTGAGGGGAGAGTTCAGATTTGGATGGAGAAAGATAGGCGCCGAGGCCACGACCTTTTGCAGCGACTTGGATACGACCTGTCGATATCGAAGCGTCATCGGAAGTTCTATGTACGCGCGGAAATAGATAGGTTTTCTCCTGGAGGGCCTGACCCTCAGCATCACTCTTACCCTCGTCATGTCCAGACCTTAAAGACAACCTTAACCTAATTACTTTGTTGGATCTTTCTTTTTTTTTTTTTAATTTTCTTGATGAAGTTGTTATTGTGTTCCCCTTCCCCCGTGCAGTTTTATTCGTATAGATCGAACACAGTGTAATAATTTACAGATGGACTGAGTGCATTGATGTTTTCTAATGTTTCCTCGTACGATGTTTTTTTTTTCAGGAGACTGAAATTGTTCTTCCCGTAATGTGATATTTATAGTGATAGATATGTAATTATAATTCAGTCATTTAGCATTTTAATTCGTAAAAGCTTTAGTGTAGAAAAATAAAATGCGGAAACATAATAAGACAAACGAAAATAAACGGAATTACTTTATTGCTACATCTCTTCTTCTTCTTGTTTCATTACAATGAAAATAACTCACATATTTATAGGAAAATTAACAAATGAAATAAAAGGAAATATAGATATAACGGAAATAAATATGATTCACAATATTTAACATAATATTGTGTTCCTCTAAAATCTAGATTTTCTTTCAATCACATATTCATTTTCCTACTTCAACATTTAGTACTATAATTAATTTTTGGCACCATAGTATAAGTAAAATTAGGGATCTCTGGGGAATCCCCAGCACTGTTGGTTGAGAGCTCACTTCCTCAAGCGAGGTCGTGAGTTCAACACCCATAGTATGGAGATTCCTCTTTCGCCTGCCGGTTTCGGCCGATTTACACTGACGTGTGTGTTGCAGGCTCGCATGCGTGGGCCGGGATTAGTCTGGGCTCTTGGGCCTGGGAAACCCGACTTACCAAAAAAAAAAAATTAGGGATCTCTTCGTCTTCGTATGACCGGATAATTAAGAAAAGAAAATCATAAGATTTTACTTAATAAAACACACATTCGGTTTACGTTACAAAATACAACTAGAGCGTTGTGTCGCGATAATTTTGTTACAAACTGCCTAACTCGTTGCAAACTATTGTAACGATTTGCAATAAAATTTATTTCGTTACTACAAAATCTGTTGCGAAAATATTTCGATGAAAACCGTTGCGAGTCGCAACCACTTTACAACCGCGAGCTTGTATTTTCAAGTAAAAAAATTGAAATTAAAAATTAAAAAATTAATTGAAAGTTAAAATAACTCTAAAATTTTTAAAATAAATATATACAAAGTCTAATTGAAACTAAATTAAATCAATCTAGTCTAATATCACACCGTCGTCGTCAGCAATGTAATAATGGGCGTAGTTGTTGTCACATGGAAGAGATCGATAGGCGAGGGGAAATGACGTTAATACATTTGTGTTATTGTATAAAACAAATATATGACTACCAAATTACTCCATCCATAATGCAACGTAATTTCGTTCCAATTGACTACCAAATTTTGTGAAAAATTAGGACATTTTTTCAGATTTTTTTTTTGTATTGCAACGAATTAATTTTATTATAAAACCGTCTTAAAATAACAACGGTTATTTTTTTTTGTGCAGTTTTGTTGAAACTTTATTGGAAAATCGATACCGTTTCTTTGTTACAAATTTACAAAGACATAATTTCGTTACTAATTAATTGTGTTTATCGCTAATCCTTCGGTTTGATTTATTTTGCATCCTATAATGGCTATACTTGATGAGGAGTTTAAATAACGGAACATGCTTTTTCGAAGATCCAATCTTCGATTTTTTTTTTTCATCTAGCGAATTTACATCCTCATTATTTGACATAAAAGAAGTAATTACACAATACTTTTTAAGATTTTTGTTTTTTTTTTTTGTAAAGAAAAAACCATATACATTCCGCGAAAGACACCGAGAATAACCTAAATAGGATCTAAGATATTCAAAAATCCATTTTTATACAGCCGAATTATATTAAAAATATATAGAAAAATCGATAATATTTTTTTTTACTGAAATCTAAACTAATTACTTTTTAGAATATAAGGGGGTTATATGAGTATCTCATTGATAAATAAGGATCACATAGGTCAATTTCGATTTAGGATTGATTCGATCTCTAACATAGATTAATATAACAAATAAAAAGTGTTATATTTAATATACACTCCCGAAAAAAGGGGATAATCGCATAAAAATACCCGAATTTTTAAAAAAATCTCACATAAATACCCGAACTATAAAATTGTCATATAAATACCTGAACTTTTTACAAATCCCACATAAATACCCAGACTTTTAATTTTTTTTCCCAATCAAACATCCGTCCGTTAACAGCGTCAATTTCAATCCAAAAAAGTGATGAGTCAACAAAAAAAAGTGATGAGTCAGCATTAAATATTTTATATGCTGATGACTCATCATTAAACATCCAAGTATTTTATATGCACTTAGTATTTATTTTTTAAATTATTATAAAAATCTATACATTTTAAATAAAAAATATATTAAAATACATTTAAAAAGATTTAAATTTAAAACTATAAAAAATTAAAATTAAAATTTTAATATAAATATAAAACTTAAAAAGATTTAAATTTTAATTTTTTCTAATATTTATAAAAAATTTAAAATATTACAAAAAAATGAATTGATATAGATATTAAATTTAAATATAAAAATATTTATATAAATTCTATATCTAAAAATATTTACAATTAGTAAAATATATTTAATTTTAAATACCCTTTTATAAATTAATTAATTTTTATCCAATTATAAATTATGTATTTTTGAATTTTGTTGAAAGTTTATGTGATTTAATTTTTGTTAAAATTATTTCTATTTTTATTCCAATTTAAATTTAGTTTAATTTAAAAATAAAATTCGATCTTTCTTAAATAATAAATTAAAATACAATAATATTTTATTAAAATTAATTCTTTTCAATTTTATATATCTAAAAAATTGTTTAACGCTATTATTTAATGTCTACAATAAAAAAATCATTACTTAATAAATAAACTTTCAACAAAATACATAATTTATAATTGGATAAAAATTAATTAATTTATAAAAGGGTATTTAAAATTAAATACATTTTACTAATTGTAAATATTTTTAGATATAGAATCTATATAAATATTTTCATATCTAAATTTAATATCTATATCAATTCATTTCTTTGTAATATTTAAAATTTTTATAAATATTATAAAAAATTAAAATTAAAATCTTTTTAAGTTTTATATTTATATTAAGATTTAAATTTAAATTTTTTTATAGTTTTAAATTTAAATTTTTTTAAATATATTTTAATATATTTTTTATTTAAAATGTATAGATTTTTATAACAATTTAAAAAATAAATACTAAGTGTATATAAAATATTTAGATGTTTAATGCTGAGTCATCAGCATATAAAATATTTAATGCTGACTCATCATTTTTTTGCTGACTCATCACTTTTTTGGATTGAAATTGACGTTGTTAACGGATGAATGTTTGATTTGGGAAAAAAATTAAAAGTCTAGGTATTTATATGAGAGTTGTGAAAAGTTCAGATATTTATATGACAATATATAAAATATTTAGATGTTTAATGCTGAGTCATCAGCATATAAAATATTTAATGCTGACTCATCATTTTTTTGCTGACTCATCACTTTTTTGGATTGAAATTGACGTTGTTAACGGATGAATGTTTGATTTGGGAAAAAAATTAAAAGTCTAGGTATTTATATGAGAGTTGTGAAAAGTTCAGATATTTATATGACAATTATATAGTTTGGATATTTATGATGAAATTTTTTGTAAAAGTTCGGGTATTTTAATGCGATTACCCTAAAAAAAAAGAAATTAATATAAGAAAATGGGTGACGTGGAGATGGGATTTGAGCATGTGAATGGGACGGTGACCTTATTCATGCATGACGAGGGCCAGGAGCTCCCATTCCTGCACGCGGCGTGGTGTCGTTGGAAATATTCGTGATCATAATTATTATTATTATTATTATTATTAATTTCCGTAAAAGTAATGTTATTATTTATTTATACTATTTTCTAGTCATTACCAAGCTCTATAATATTATAAGATATGTATACGTGTGTGTGCGCTTTTTTTTTTGTATGTTTATATCTTTTGTGATAAAATCTATATTGTAATTAGTGCAACCTTTGTCTATTATGAAAACAAAGTGGGGACGAATTGATAGTTAGTCGCTTTTTCCTATATTGTAATTGATTCCACTCATATATTTTTGCTATAACATCCGATCGGAGAAACATTATTCTAGATACAATATTTTTGAATATATATATATATAATAATTTTTTTTGTTTGTTAAACAAGTGTTACATATCAAGATTCAGACTAATTTCGGAGCTGGAACAAAAACATAAGATATTACTATGCTTTTATTGACTTTTGAATATGTGCGCATATATATATATATATTTATAATTCGAAAGTTTCGTGTCTTTAATCTAATTATATATTCCAGATAACCAGAAAAATACCGACCATACCATTCACCATGTTTGGATTTGAATACAGAATAAAAAAATGATTTGTATATTCTCTTACCAATAGAGCATTCAAACTTGGCTTATATATATATATAAAGTATATACCGATCACATTCTAAAGTTTTATGATTATATATATATATATATATATTATATTGTAAAACCGACCAAAACATCCAAATAAAGCACAATATGTATCATGTTTTGGTATTTTTTCCGATTAATTAATATAATTCATTGGGTTAACTCTCCCCTGCGGCGGATGGGTGGATTTTTTCTTTGTTTTATTTCCATATTTAATATTCCTTTTCTATATAGCTTTTTATATAAAGATTGATGAAAACGTAATGCGCTATCCATTATATTTTCGTTACACTAGTACCTATTTTTATAAGTTACAACGGAAATCCTTAACAAAAAAAGTTACAACGGAAATAACATATATTATTTGATAACTAATGCATGTATGATATCGAATTTTTAATTTTATTCAAAAAGCAAATTAAAGCAGGGGACAACCTTTTCATTTGAATAACTTTTTGTTTCAATGGACCTCTTTCTCTTCAATAATTGAATATAATAAAGTCATTTTTCAATGGTATTAAAAAAAGATTGGCCCATGTAATTAAGGTTCAAAAGGATAATATAAAATTAATATCATTTAAAAAATTAAATTTAAAGGCTACATATAGACTTTCTCATTTTATACGGGATAATATGTTAAATAGACAATGCTTTTTAATTATTGAAACTACCGTTTCAATTTAAATATATCAAAAGTATAATATAATATAATTTATATTATAATTTAGTTTAGGCCGAAAGGCCGATGAGTTTAGATGGGCTCATATAGGAGAGGCAATGGGCCTTAAAAGAAGGGCAAAGTTCTTAAAATATTTTTGGCGATTTAAAGAAAATTAATAATCCTCTGAAATTATATAGAGAAAAAAAAACCTATACACTGTTATAAATGGTAATAGTTGTGTGACGTGTCGGCATTGCACTTAAAGGATTTATTCCCACAATTTCGAATTATTTCTTAGAATATCGCATCAACTAAAAATAACGTGTTATATATTTGCAAATTATATATATATATATATATATATATATATAATGTTCATATGGAGCTGGTGCCTTATAAATCTCAAATGGCTCTGTTCATCCTTGTAGTTGTAACATTCATATAAGTAACCAAAATAAATGTTTTTTTATTAGAATCTATACATGAAAACTCGGGCATATCGCCCTTCGGGGCCAGGTCAATTGGTTGGGAGCAGGGGGCAACTCCTTGAGGTGGGGGGTTCGAATCCTGCCGTCTCCCTTCCTCTGACCTGCTCGCCTGTCAGTCTATCATAATGAGTTGATTTACCTCCTACGCGTGTGTTGCAGACTCGTGCGCGTGGATTTGGGGTTTGACCCGCAGGCGCCTAAACCCAACTACGGCCCGAGCGTTATGCGCGCCTGGTGGCCAGGTCCGGCGGACTGAGGTCCATGGAGACTGTTAGGCGCGGGTGGTGGCCAATTCGTCTCCGTTTGTAATGGTAGGTAGTCACGGGGTTCCCATGTATCAAAAAAAAAACTCGGGCATATGAAAATACGCAACCTTATTGTATTACAGGAGAATATCTCACGAGAGATAAAAGAAGAATAACGGCGAACGTGGAATTCGCACGTGGCCACTAGGGTTTGCCATTGTAGCTTTCTTCTTTCGGATCACATGAACATGAACCTCACTATCTCTCACTTAAAAACCGTTGGTCTTAGTTCTTCCAAATTCGCTTACGTGGAGCCTGCAACCACAAAAAACCCATCCATGGATCCATAAAGAAGTCGAGGAGAGAGAGAGAGAGAGAGAGAGAGAGATGAACGCCGCCATTGCACGATGTAACGTATCTTCTTAAATTATGAAACACTAATGCCAGAATCATATATTATATTAAAGTATCTAACAAATTATTAAAGATGAGATCATATATATATATATAAACCTAGTATACGCTTAGGTGACCTTTTAGGTTTTAGAAGGGATATGATAGAGAGGCAAGATATTTTTCCCTCCACGGGCTCACTGTCATTTTCATGCATTTATTTATCTGTTTTATTTTCTTTCAACAAAAATTCTTAAAAACAAATAGTGGATTTTTTAGGTTTAATTACTTTTACCTTACCCTATAGTGAAGCTATTTAAGCAATTACTTGTCCGTAAATTTCCAGTATATTTATTTGCAACTCAATGTGATACTTTTTATATATACATATATACATACATAACTACATACATATATATATATATATGTGCACTTACGCGTGTTTTTATTGTAACTGTAAATAATGATTTGGAAACATATTAATTGCAACAGTTTTAATCAGTAATTGGTCCAGACAGTTATTTTCAATAATATCAATAGTACTAAAAAGAAGCCATTGAATAATCAAAACTATAATTAATTAAAACAAAATGGAGATGGTAGCCAAACATAAATATAACTGAAAAAGGCATCAAGGGTGACAAAAATACGTGTCTAGATTGTTTAAATGTGGTCCAACAGAAGAATCAACACAAAAATAATGTCAATACACTCAATAGAGGTAAAGAAATTGATTTTTAAAGAAAAGGGGGCATGCTGTTGAACATTTTATAATAAGATAAAAATTTAAATTATAGTTATATGTAAGCGACGAAAGAATATGAAAAAAAAAAGGTAGCAAAATATTATTATATTAGAGTGGATAAACATTGTTTTGGACCTACATCGCATGTGGATATAAGTCGGTCCGACGTTATATCCCATGTGGGTAATACGTATATTTGTCGGACCGTGCCTAAAATATAATAAAGAGCAAAATTCAATACATTCGATGTAATTTATGACGGGTTTATGAGGTTAATGCCCTTGATTAACTTAGGTGATGGAGCATGCATATGCATGGATACAGACGGCATAATAATGTCGGCGATTTAAATCGAAAGTGTCACTTTTTCGTTTGATATAGCGTGATGGTGCATGCATAAAAGTTGTTTTTTCTCGAATATATGAAATTGCATTGATAATTAAAAAACGAAGTGAATTATTGGATAAAAATAGTATGAATATAGTATTGAACAAAAATATATATTTAGATATGTGACAGTACATGATACCATAGGAGGGGGAGAGTGATCGCCGGTGTGAGATGTACGGACAAAGAGCAATTCCTGCCGAACTTTTGGATATGGGGTACAAGGATGAATCGAACGCACCGGAATGAGAGATATCCGATGACTGTGTAAGTATGAGACTATACATTCAAAGATAACTTAAAGGAATTGATTGAGCTACTCATAGCAACAAATTAAATACATCTACCTTTTCGGTTGTCTATCTCGAGAGAACTCCAAAGTTAAGCGTGCTGGCTTTGGAGTAGTCTTAGTATGGGTGACCTCCTGAGAAATATTTTCCGGGATATGTGCGAGTGAAGACAAAACACGCTAAAAGGTCTCATGTTGATGTGTGGGGACAACTCTATCATTCCGTAGCGGCATCGGGTCGTTACAAGATAGATTACTTCATAATACAATTGAAGTGAGCTTATCTACGTTATTTATATAAGAGCCATTTTAGCTATCCATTTTTTTAAGGATATCCGGATATTTATCCAAAATTTTAAACCCATGAAATGATTTCGAGTATGAAATCAAATAGAAGATAGAATACATTAGGGTAATGCAACGAATCCCAAATATATATACATATGGGTATTCGTATTTTTGTGTCACAAATTTTTTTATCAGTTTATAAAAAAAAACATTACTACATATTCAAAACATAATGTATGCATATATACATTTTCCATTATTCACATACTTATATTTATAGCATAAGCCTCGAGTAATGTTGTATACACTTATATTAAACACTTCAGGGTAAAGAACAAGATATGTTTAGTGCGATCACTTAATTTTTTGAACAAGAAACGAATCTTTACTAGTTGAAGATTATTAGGGTTATAGGCATAGTGTTTGTTTTATTATAGCACCTAGCAAACCCTATACATCACATCTTCATAATCAACCGTTTTAAATACCCAATGGTCCCGAAATATTTGCAAATTGCAATATGATAATTATGATAATATATGGGATCAGTAGACCCCCATATCATCAAATATATGATAGTCCATCTTTGTGCGTGAGTGAGTGAGAGAGAGAGAGAGAGATCCACCAGTTGTGTTTACGTTCAAGAATGAATACTATAATCCCCAAATCTGAATCGGATTTGGCTTTTTGTGGATCCCATCATATTCTCTCCACTGACCCCCAAACCCTAATTGATGGGCGTTTTGTATTTATCTATAAATAGCAAATTAATTGACCTCTCTCCATGCATGTTGCTTTCACTTCTCTCTACAGCACCTTAAACCTTTTTGATCATCTCCATTAGCTCTTGAGCCGATAACAAAATCTCCCGTTATGGCAAGTCTCATCATCAAACAAGCTTTCTTGATGCTCTTAATCGTGTTTTCAGGCAATGTCTTTACCTCTCGTGCTCGAGTTCTTCGTGGGGATCATGTCCGGACCACGAACGAAATGGATAGTCGGATTCTTTTGCGTAAACTAGGGTTCGATCTCTCCAAGATTAAAGGTTACGAAGGAAGAGTAATGGTGGAATCCGACAGGGTTTCTCCCGGAGGACCCGACCCGCAGCACCATTAATATATATACATATATACATATATATATATATATATATATATATATATATATATATATATATATATATATATTCACTGTTTTTACTCTATGTTACCTATTTTCTAATGTTCATTTCGGAGATTCCAAACACAAATCATTAAGACACCGTGGATCGATTTGAATACATATACCACTATGTATAAGTATTTATGTATGCCATGGCTCGACATAATCTTGTTGTTTCAAGGTTTTGATGTTACACTTTTACTTGCTTGTCTTGGTTCATATCAAACCTCGTTTGTTTATATTTCTTGTTTGTCCCAAAGATTTTGAGATAAATAAATATATTCCTTGTCTCAAATTAGAGTTGCGGGAGATATTATCCATTCGTCTGTATGGGTTGACCTCCCTTTGACATTACACGTAATCAATTTTTTTTTAAATAAAAATGGGTATATAAATAGACGATAATTTGGCTTTATGGAGCATTAGTTTGATTTAAACACATAAAACTAGTTCTATTTTTTTTTTAAAATTTATACAAACATAAGTGAAATAATAAAAACCAATTTTAATTTGGTATGCATAAATATGATAATGTTAGATATGAAGCTCCGTTAAATATGGACAGAAAGCAACCGGAAACAATAAATCTCATTCAGTTTAACAGTACCAAACAAGAACAATTAGGAGAGATTTTTGACGATGACAAGAATTGTTAAATAATGTCTCATTGAACGAAATGATATATCATATATATATATAGGAGTTAAGATCATAATAACAAAAATTAAAAATATTTAAATATTCGTATACATCTCTGGAATATTAAAATATTTAAATATATATAGGAGTACCCATGGGATCACTTCATTACGCGTATTTATGGAAGCCTTGCGTGGAATTACGAGATTATTAGTTGACAAAAAAAGTTACAAGATTATTGCATTTGGTAATTAATACACGTGCCCCTGGATTAATTATTCACTGACGCGTTTACGGTTAACTGCAGCTTTTGTCATTTAAATTTTAACCTACGGGAAAAAGAAGATGGGAAAAATAAAAAAGCAACGGCAAATGAAAAAAAAACTGTATGAAATGGGCCTGAAATGGGCCTAAAAGGATCATAAATTCCTTCACTCCATAAATAACTAAATGGGCCACATTAAGTAAAATAGAAATTCAGGACAGCCCATTATGATAATATTTATTCAAGGAAAAGATCGATCTAAAAACAAAGTGTTTGCAGTAGCATACATACCATTAAATCTTAAAAAATATATAATTAGAGATTAATGTTACCCACACCATTGTATTAGATAAGAAGTTCATGATTAATCTCTATTATATATATACACGCACTCATACATATATATTTTTTAAATTACTTTATATGACGAATACAAGTTTCCCATCCTAAATTTTGATAGATAAACACCGCTAACATTATATGTACGTTGTATTTTAATGATGGAGAAAAAGTTCAACCATATAACAACGGCTATGTACTGTTCCCGGGAGAGAGAGAGGCTACCGGAGAAGGAAAGGTATCGAGCTCCAAACCCTAATTGTTTTAGCGGCGTGGATCCGTTGTCTCCGTTTCTATTGCATCGGATCGTAGATCGGAGGAATTATTGCACCGTCACGATTTCCGGCGACGAAACCCTAGTTTCAATCCGGAGGCTTCCGTCTGGAAATTAGGGTTTCATTTTCTTTCATGGTAGCAGAAATCAGATTTGCGCTGTTTTGAGGGAGGATCTCTGTTTATCTGAACTGGAGAAGAGAAGGAAGCATAAATCGAGCGGGATAAGGGCTTGAATTTTGGGTTTTTCGTGGTACACTTCGGGGCCTGTTAGCGGAGAAGGAAATGATGAAGGCAAAGAGATGCGAAGCTTTGAAGTTTACTCGAGGAGAGGGAGATGTCAAAGAAAACAGACGCCGAACGTTGCCGTTGCCGACGATCGCGAGAAGCCGGAGGTAGAAACGAAAGCTCGGAACGAAACTAGCCGCGTAAACCCTCCGGAAGCCCTAGACGAAAATGCTGTGGATTCTATTGTTGCGGAGAAGCAATCTGTTGAAGTTGCGGCTCCAGAGACCATTTCGCCGGGGGACGCAAAGGCCTCAATTGATGAACCCTCTGAAAACCCACGCATGAATGATTCTGATAAAGCTGTTGAAGTTCAAGATGTTCTCGGTGTGGCCTCTGTGGATAAGAATACGATTCAACCATGCCCGGGGGTGGCAGAGGGGCCCCCAGGGAGGGTGGAACAGGTAATTTCTCAGCAAACCTGTAAAATGTCTGTTGTTGCCAATGAATTACCTGGGAATCGTCTCTTTGTCTTATGATAACGATGAACTCATCCTGTTTCTGCACCTTGTTTGTAAACTCCACCAGCTCAAAAGAGTATTCCTTCCTCCTCAAATAGACAAGCCAAGTAGCAGGGCAAGCAGAGATAACAGCTCTACTAGTGATTTCAGTACTTCTAGTGGTAACTCTTCTTCTCGGTCGTGTTAACATCTCAACATTAACTTGCTTGTTGCTTAAGTGAATTTTCCTTCTGAATCTCTATGTTTGTTGCAGATTCAGATAATGATAGCTTTTCATCATCTGGATCAGATCAGATCAGACCTATGAGCACAAGTGTGGCTCTCTCATGATATACCCTTGTGCTGTGAGAGGGTTATTGATTGATAGTTCGTCAGAGATTTCCAACTGTTGGTGTTGCACAAAACCCAATCCTGTGGCCTTGGCATTACATTGTGAGTTTTTTTCTTTCTTGATAATATTCTCTGAAACAGAGAGGAAGAGGATGGTTGGAGTTGTTTTAAAGGGGATGGAATATATTAATGTAAGGGATGATAATATGATATGTACAGCAAAGTGGAGGAGTGGGCAGGAAGATGGTTTTTAGGAAGAAGATGAATGTGTGTAAAGCAAAAGATATTTGAAGGGATGAAATCTTTTTTTTTTAAATTTATTTTTGGGGTATTGAAAAAAGTGATTGCTGGATTTGTATGGTAGGAGAAATGGTTGGATGTGGGTTTGGTCTGGTCTTGTCCATTTAGGTGGAGAAGTGAGAAGCCAGACATCATCATCATATCATTATTGTAAGTCTCATTGAGCATCTCTCTCTCCCCCACACACAGCTCATTCCTCTCTTCCATCTTTGAGTTTTAGGGTTCAAGCATCAGATTCAGGATTCCTTTGCAAGTTGCAGACTGATGGAATATGAATATTTTCTTTTCTCTTCTCTCTTTTTATAATTATTGTTTCGGGGTTTGGCAGAGATGAAGTGCTCAGAAAATCTTATATCTAACTTTTGTTGACAAATGACAGTATTTGGAAAGTGACACACAGGAGACAGGGTTGGCATCAAAATTCACAAGAGAATGGGTGCTTTCCTCTTCTCTCGCAAACCATTATTCAATGATTCCTTCCCTCCCCCTTCTTATATATATATATATATATATATTATTAAAGCCTTTTTTTTCCTAATCTTACGTAGTACCAAACCCATTATTATTGTATTTATTTATTATTTTCTCCTCCTGTCCCACCCACCAAACTTTTCTAATACGGAAGGGTAAGTATTATTATATTCATTTTTTTATTAACATTTTGTTTCGGTATACATAAGTACTCAGGCCACCTTCAATTTCGGCACCACACGGGCAACAGTTAAGAAGAAGAAGAAGAAGAGAGCCATGTGTGACGGAGACTGTCGCCCTCTGGGCTTCCTATTGGGACTGCCCTTCGCCTTCCTCTCTCTCCTCCTCTCCATCATCGGCGTCTTCATCTGGATCGTCGGGTCTCTCTCTCTCTCTCTCTCTCCCTCCTCCTCCTCCTGGGTTTTTCCATCTAAAAGTGATTTTGCTCGACAATTCTGTCCCTCTCCCGCGTCTCTGCCGTGATCGATTTCATGTTTGTTCCGATAATTCAAAGTAATATTCCTTTTTGGTTTGACATATGGAATCAGGTTGCAACTTTACCCTAACATGGTCTTTCTTATCTGCGAGTTTGTTCACCTCTTTTCTGAATCCCGTATGGGTTGTGACTGATTCGGATTTGAATTTGAAGTTCATGAAGCTGGGATCAGAATTGTATTTGAACATATACATATTTTTCCCTTTTTCAGATTGTTGTTATCGTGCATATGCCCATGTTGCCTGTGCGTGACGGTGATAGTGGAGGTGGCTCTGGGGTTGATAAAGGCGCCGATTCATGTCATGGAGTGGTTCACTTCCCAGATTCCCTGTTGATTATATGTCTTTTATCATGTTTCTTAGCGTAGAATATATATTATTTTGAAGGTTTTCTTCAAATACTCTCTGTTTCTCCGACAAGTCTTTGGGATATAATGCATTCAAAGGAAAGGGTTCTCCTTTACCCTCTTTCTCGTGTCCCCATTTTCCAGTTTGCCCGGGTACATTATCCGCCCGAGACGGCGGGTTACCAGAACCTGAATTCGGTATCCAGGCAGTCAAATATGCCTAACGTTCGATTTCAACCCGTCACCCGGGTGCCCTAAGCTCGATTCCTCGACCTTTCGCGAGGCCGAGTTTGGCCAGGCCGATTGAGAAACTCGAGTGGATGACATCGATGGAACGCCTTACCTTGTAAAACATGAGAACCTGAGATTTTGAGTAATTGCCTGACCTGCAAGTCGAACTCGTTCATTGGCGGGATCAATATGGGTCTGTTGACGATTATAACCCGACCTTCAGATTCGGATTTGGATTTCGACTAACAGTTATCTTTAAATCAAAACTTAGGTACACGGTCTTAAGAAAGAGGGCGAGAACTATCCATTGAGAGCAGCATAAAGAAGAAGATTCCAAGTATCGGGTAGACCAGGTAGGCACCAACGGCTGCAGTCAAGGCCATCGTGGTGTAAACCGTTGAAAAAGCCAGGGTGCGCATCTTTCCGATACTCCGACAGCCTTGTTATGTCGAGAAGCGTCACCGGTTTCTTGACTCGGCTCAACACTTTGTTAACCACTATCCAACCTAATGGCAATCCCCCTGGATACCTCGTACCCATATATGGCTCTTTCTGCCCTCCACATGACTGCGATGGCTCGTCCCATTCCCACCCGCTGTTCATCGTTTACAAGTTGGTTGATTTCGATTTGGGTTTCGGTTAATGGACCGACGAAACAGAGGGAAATGAGTGCTTACTCGAAATGGACAGGGGAAACACCTTGGAAGAAGACTTGGGTACGTGAAGGATCGACGTTTCGGTCAACCCATCTTGCCCATGTGGTTAGACCTTTGTAGTATGCCACCAAACGGTTCATGTCTTTGTATAACTTGTCCCCTTCCCTCATATAATCCCATCTGCACAAAACCAAATAACCCCACGATTATTATTATTTGATTTTTAACAAATAATAATAATAATAATAATAATAATAATAAGAGGGAGGAGGAGATCGTACGGCTGGATTCCGGAGGTGTGAGTCCACCAATGCCACGTGTTGAAAATCAGACGTCCATTCCTCGCCATGCATCACCTTGTTTGATGGAATCTAGGACAAGAACTCGTCTTCCTGCCCCTTCTTGAACCACGTCTACGAGAAACTGTGTTCTGTACAGATATATTTCCACTCACCAAGCTTTTTTTTTTGGATGAAATTTGGATATATTTATCAAAAGGGGTGGTACATAGTCCAAGATCCAAGATCCACAAATCAAGCTTACGCTAAAGAACCCTTACAATGAAATATATACATAACCAATCAGATCATATAATTACGTTTCTCGATCAAGAGATAAAGAATACCACTTCTGGAGAAGGGTGTTGCTTTCACAGTCGCGTTCCTGTTGGAGCGATAATAGAGTGCTTCGGACAGAACGGTCCAATCGTCTTCGGAGCATTTGGGCATTTGCTGCAGTGTTTTTGAAGATTCTGGCATTGCGTTCCTTCTAAATTTTATATAGAGAATGTTGGATTAGTACCTTTAGGAGTGTTATTCGCCATGCATTTTCAGCCTCCATGATGCGCCTTAGCCAAGTCTGGCAAGATGAGAGTTCCACCGGAGGGTTAGGCCAAATCTTCCCCGCGAGAGGTAACCATACTTCCGAGCTATAGGAAGAGTCGTAGAATAGATGATTGTGCGATTCCTCTCCCTGATTACATAGCACACAAGTGATTACATAGCACACAAGTGTTAACCTGTATCCTATTCCACCTTAGCAATCTATCCTTCGTAAGCACCAAGCTTGGCTGTTCCTTCTGAATTTATCAGATTCTGCAGATGATGACGATGATGATGATGAGATGACGATGAGAAACAGAGAGAGTGATAAGACAGTTCTTGGTGGGAAGGAGAATCTCGTCTTTCTTCTTTGTTGGTTTTTTTTCTTTGTGATTAATGTGATGAAACGAAGACTTTTATATGCACAGACACACTATAAATATGTATGTATATATATATATTTATATTAATTTGCATATTACTTGTATATACACTCGTGGAGGAAATCACTAGTCTCGTTATTTTTCAACTGCTTTTTCTCTTTTCTCTTTTCTCTGTTTTTTTTATGTCAGAAAATTTGTACAAATGCGGCGACGAACATAATGAGTGTACATGTGTTAGAGAGTTCGTATACTCTACAACCTATGTGTACACCTTTTTTTAATTTTAATGTTGAAACATATATAGTTCATTAGAAGGGGATTTTGATGTCACGTGTACATTAGAAATATTTTTTTATTTCTAAATTGTAGATTTATTTTAAAATTCAATTATTATCGTTCCTGATATTCACCTAGAGGAATAGAGTAAAAAAACATTGAAAAATTATTTAATTCACACGAGGTTCACTCATTTGGGTTATTCCTGTAATATTATTTAATTCGGGCCAATTTAGGAAACATTTAAAAAGTTGGGGGGTAGTTTTTGAAGTTTTCCCTTCACGAAATATTTCTCGAGAGAAAGCACATTGTGTGTGCGTTTTGCCTATTTATACCGCGGCGGCCAGCACGGTGGCGGGGACGACGACGGACACAGCGCCTGTTTCAGCACCGCGAAGAACCCAATTCCTTAATTGAAGCATATCGGGGCTGAGATTCTCTCAGATTCAGGCCATGGCTTCGATATCGACTTGGTTCCGATACTTGGCTCACAAGCTCGAGTACTCCCTCACCCTCAGCGTCAAGGTTCTTCGATATCTCTAGCTTTCGATTCAGCTTTTTTTTTCCTCTTATACTTTTTTTCTTATTTCTCTTCAGCGTCTATGATTTCTGTTCTCGATGGGTTTGTCTGGAAATTGATCGAAATGTCTAGGGTTTCGTCTTTCCCCCCCCCCCCTTCAAACTCGATTAGGATGAACTGAGAAATGTAATGCATAAAATCTTAATTGTTTGAGACATTTGCTTTTCGGAGACTATGCTGTTGAACAAAATGAATTCATATCTCCTTAGTTGGAGACAGAACAAGAACAATTTGTTTTGATGAAACGGGCATACTTTTTGTTGGATTGAGCTTTCTCTGGTTCTTTGAATTCCTGTTTAGAACTGTTTGTTTATGAAGGAACTCAATGTTACGTTATTTAGCATATGCAATGTCGATTACAACTCTTGCATTCGCCATGGTATCTGTATCGTTAACGATACCATATTAGTAAGAATTTTGGATCACTCCATTTACTCAATCACGATTGAAGTCTATAACCCGAAAGGTGTTTCTTGATCTGTCTGCTCTAGGTCCTACTTGCTGCAGCAGATACTTTCCTCTGGATTCCGTTTATTGCTTGCACTTTTACTGATGAGAGTGTGCCATTGAATCTTTGTTATTTATCATACGCGATTTACTTGATGTCAGAGTTATCGGAAAGAGAAGATCAGTGATCGGGAACTCCTTGGTATAGTTTGTAAGAATCTGTTTCACGGAAGGTTAACCTACTTACACTGGGATAAAGGACAAGAGATGGCTCCAACCATGGCAACACATGGAAATACTCTACTTGTTCGAAAGCTACCAATTCCTGATGCAAGGTATGGTATGTGATGGCATTAAATATCATTTCTTACTTTTGAGTTCCAACCTCGAACTTACCTTGTCGCAACTTTAGTGCCCAATCAGACCAGTCCAACAATCCCGGGTAGTTTAACTTATAGTCTGTGGATAAGTGTCACTAGTGATTACAAATTCAGTGTTCTTTTTGTTTTGTTTATTGAAAACTCGGTAGTGGGATCATGTTTCTTGTATGGAACACTTGCATTTGCTCAGGGTGGATTGAATTGAATTTACTTCGTTGATATTGACAGACTACTCCTACCATGAGTTCATGGTAAATATTACTATCACATGGTTTGCTCCCGATCCTGGGATTAGTCTGGACCTCGGCTAAGGACACCCGATTACCCAAAAAAAAGATATTACTATTGCAAGCTTATGATAATACTTTGTGTATTTTATACAAAAACTAAAGTTTTCGGCTTTACTTAATTTTTCGTATAGGTACTTGTCTTGAGCCTCAAATATACTCAAATCATCTCCCCCTTCAGCGTAACTGTGTCACCCATGTTTTATTTCAGAGCTTGATTAGTGATTCCATGCTTTTGGCTAGGTATGTTTTCGTCGGAGATGCTGTTATCTTGAAAGATCCGAACAAATCAGATAAGTATCTGGTCAGGAGATTAGCAGCCATTCCAGGGTGTGAAATGGTATCCACTGATTTGAAAGACGAACCTTTTGTTCTCGAGCATGATCAGTGCTGGGTTGTAGCTGAAAACCAGGAGTTGAAACCTAAGGTACATCACAAACTATTCCGAAATATCTTTTTTAAACTTTATCCTTTGTGGCACTGAAGCAATAGACGTGACTTACCTTTGAAAATGGATCTCGTAAACATTTGGCTTGAGCATGAATCTTGATAAACCTGGTTGTCTTTAACAGGAAGCCTATGACAGTCGTACTTTTGGTCCGATTTCCATGGGAGACATAGTTGGCAGAGCGATATATTGCCTCCGGACAGCCGTGGATCATGGTCCGGTGAATAACAGGTTGGTGGCTCGTTTCCTTTATCAGCAGCATTATCATGCGTTTGCTTTAGAACTAGGAAAGAATGTATATATTACCATCTTCTTCCTGAAATCTTGTCGTGACAAGAATTCTGGGTTTTGCTTTATCAGTTGCGACGCCATACACGAGGATTCGTCGGTACTGGCAGTAGAACTCGATGTGGAGGAGATGACGAAAAACCACAAGGCGTGAAAACAGTCGTTCCTAACGAAGGATTGCCATTTTTTTTCCTGCTTGCACCACCCTGGTTTATTTCCGTTCTATCCACAAATCCGATGCCAATGGGAAAACAATAAGGTTACAGTTATGGTAAACTCCGAGTTTGAATCTAAGAAGACGATTTGGAAACAGTTTGTAGCTTGGAGGCAGAGAGTGGCAATTGTTGTCTGTTGGTTCTTAACCATGTTTTTGTTTTCCTTTCTTAAGTTGATCAATCTCCATCAGAGTTCAAATTACATCTCTTTTCAGCGCAAAAAGAAAATGAAATTAAATAATATCTGAGCCTTAGCAAATATATATAAAAATAGTCCTTACCAAATCCGTTGTCGTCCAGCGGTTAGGATATCTGGCTTTCACCCAGGAGACCCGGGTTCGATTCCCGGCAACCGAATTTTTTTCAACTTTCAAAATTTTCATTTTAATAGGTAAATAATTGTTGACACTAACGGTGCAAAATCTATTTAATCCAATAAATTTGTATTTTTCAACCTTATAATCATAGAAATGATTCTCTATATGCCCTATATGCCCAATTGTACATGTGTCTATATAATAATAGAGGTTGATAATTCCAAATCTATTAAGTAAATCTGCAGCTAAATAAAGTTGCAAATTATGCCGAGAGAGCCACCAAAGTAGACGATATGAGGACCTTGGCAATATACATATTTAAATACCACTACTAATCCTATCATCTTTGTAGCCCAAAGTACTGCTATTTATATAATATAATGAAAAAGAACATATAATTAAGAAATTAAAATGCCAAAATATAATTTAGTCCAAAAAAATTTAATATATAATGTACAATCAATCATACTTTTAATTTTTTTTTACTATTTCGATCAACAAAAAGATTTATAACTTTGCTCCATATATATACTGTTTATATATTCAATTTTATCCTAATTAGTACCTTATGATTATCCTTTTTTTTTTTTTTTTGGTACCAAATAAAATGTCAACTTTATTCCTTAATATTCGCATTTGTTGCCAATATCAAGTTTTACAAGTTAAATAAGTTGTTTTTTGCAAGTGGCCAGAAATTTAAACCAATGCTTGATATCTAGTACTCAGAAGCAAACATGCATATTATATATATATATATATATATATATATATATATGTTATTTACTATTTATTGATATAATATGATACAAACGAGATTATATGATAAATTTATTTGATTATCGTTAAGGACAAGCATGAAAACAGCAACGATTGTGGCGAAAAGCTTCTTACATATATTAGACAAAATCAAATTTATTATTTACTAAACATGAACAAAACAAAAGCCTGGCTTACTTTTGCTTATAGTAATCAACAACTTGTTATAATTTAATATAATCACATGAAAAAACTGAATTATTGTATTTTTCACGAGGAAAAATATTGCAATTCCCAGTATATAAAACCCTAAGCAAAGATTAGTGAGACAACGAGAAGCAAAGTGTATTGATTCACTTATAACCGCTCTAATATACGTTTTCTAGGGTAATTTTATTTCTTATATTATTAATATTATTATTTGCTCACTAGAGTTCAAATGTAAATATTATTATGGATGAATGAAAAACAATTTTTTGTAAGGCTATTTTCTCGTTATAAATAATTTTCTTTTTAAAGAGGAATTATTGATGAGGATATGATCAAAGATCAAGCCGACAAAAGCTTGGTGAATCTACGCCCCCACTACCTGAAATCCACGTTTTGCACGAGAGAGAGAGAGAGAGAGAGAGAGAGAGAGAGAGAGAGCAAATGGACTTTTCTAATTTATTGGTCCACACAAAAAGACAAAGAAGATCAAAACTCGGGGATGTCGGAAAGCTCCTCAGCTCCGGTGAGAAGACCAAACCAATATTCAACATCACCGTTATTGTACAGCTCTGACTGATGACGACCCTTGCTTCTATTCTTCACATCGTCATCGTCATCATTATAATGATCATCGCCATGATCTTGAAATGAATTAGCCTTCGTCCAAATCATCTCAATCTTCTTATCATCCAAAGAATTGTTATCCATTATAGATGAAATCTCTGACCAGAAACTCTCATCTATCAACATTGGAAAGCCTTCCTCTTTGTTATTATCAACGTTCTCGAATGAGGTGTCGGTGTCGTTACCAGACTGTAACGGCGAGGTTGGTCGCTCCATGCCGCCATCAATGGCTTCTCCACCTTTGCTCCCGAGACCTTGGTCTCTCTCGATAGATGATGATGATGATGATGATGATGGGTTCTTGTCTTTGGCATGTCTCATGATATCATTATTATTACTGTTGATTCTTTTCTTCAAATGAGTGTGCCAGACGTTTTTTATCTCATTGTCTGTTCGTCCTGGCAATTTGGCAGCAATCGCGGACCATCTGATCAAATAAATTTTAAAATAAAGTTGTCATACATACATATATATATACATGTATATATTATGGATTTCATCGATATCTTTTGTAGGTTATCTTTCCCGTACACGA
>NW_010965696.1:1575484-1576552 GCF_000463585.1 Tarenaya hassleriana
ACACGACGCCAAGATATATAAACAGACAGAACAAGAAAACAAAATAATATATAAAAGGGCATGCACATGTAATCAAAGTGAATGTGTTGTCGAGTAGTGATCACGGGGAGGAATCTTCTCAATCTCATGCCCCCACCAAATTAAATTACTCTTCCATTAATTGAAAAAAAAAATATAAAATAAAAAGGAAAAAAAGACAGACCTGTTGCCTAAGATGCCATGCAACTTGATGATAGTTTCTTCTTCTTGAGGTGTGAAGTTCCCTCTCTTAATGTCCGGCCTAAGATAGTTTATCCAACGAAGTCTGCAACTCTTCCCACATCTATGTAACCCTAGAAAAATACATCAACATATATATATATATATATATATAATGAATCGTCTAAGTAACCCTAAGATCCAACACCACACCCATAAAACTATTATTAAGATGGATGGAAAATGGATACCGGCTTGTTTGGGGAGAGCTCGCCAGTTGCTATGGCCATAGAGACGAATATAATTGGTCAGTATCTGATCCTCTTCCGGCGTCCATGGCCCTTTCTTCATTCCCATTTTCTCACAGCATGGTGCCCTTCCCATCCTTCTCTAAATATAGATCTCGAAGCCCAATCGGGGGGAAGATGGTTGGAATTGGAATTGAGAAAAAGAGAGAGAAGATAAAGAGTGAGAAGCCAAATGTCTGAAGCAAGCATGGAAAGGGGCAGTGAGCTTTGTTATATATATAATAAAAAAATTAGGACAGTGGCTTGGAAATGCTGTACTTTTGGTACACCAAAGTCCAATCCTTGCCTCTTTTATATAATAATAATATTAATAATACCTTTGTACTGATAACTCTTTTGGATCTATATATCATCAAGGGTCTATTGATTTTTGTCTTCTCCTCAGATTTCCTTCAGTAGCATCTTGTAACCCACAAGATACACAATCTGAAATCTTTATGAGCTTCCAAAACGTGTAACATATATAAGATGTTCATATATATATATATAACGTGTAACATATATAAGATGTTTATATATATATATATATATATATATATATATGGTTTTTCGTGGTACACTT
>NW_010965696.1:1577247-1583511 GCF_000463585.1 Tarenaya hassleriana
TATATATATATATATATATGAACCGTGGTTTGGTCTTCAATCTATTTTTTTTTTATAATGGAGAACCCCTAACTGTTACCCTTCGGGCGCGCTGACCAGGTAAACCTCCGATCCGGGAGCAGCCTTTGTATATGGATTATATAAACCCATAAATTACCTCCCTCCCCACCAGACAGGAATCGAACACTCAACCTCAACCTCAAGGTGGAGTTACCTCCTAAAGAATTAAGTATAAGCAACCTCTTCAATCTTTGGAATTAAGTAATTGCTTAGTTAACATGTAGTTGTGTTTTTAACCAAAAAAAAAACATGTAGTTGTGTTCATGAAAGTGATCATTTGATGATAATTCATAAGGAAATTACAAACAACTTAACGATGTGTTTTATTAATAATTAAACTAAGATGCTGCTCGTGTATCTTGTGACATTAATTATTGATAGCGTATTATAATTAATCAATCTGATTTTAATAAGATTTTGTCTTAGCATGCATTATGAAACGGCCGAGTGCCATATGGATTCTGTTAAAAGGCAAATCAGTTCGTAATCTCCGCCGAATCAACTTTTGCTTTCCATGTCTCCTCCGCATGATTTTGTTTTACTATTGATTGGGTTCGCAAACTCACGTGCTAATATATATATATATATATATAAGCACACATACATCCCGTATATTATCAAATTCATTTTTTATAATTATATATATATATATATATATATTTCTATGTGTGTGTTTATACATATATTCTGTTCAGACGATAGAAAACGCAATTATGCATTAATAATTGTAACGGTTGAATGGCTATTGTAAAAAATTTGGGTAATGAAAATCAAAACCTTTGACAAAAAAAAAAGATGGAAAGCCATTATGGATAATAAGAAAATATACAATTATTAATGCATAAAAGAGGGTCAAATAAAGAGGCTATTAGTGGTGCTCCTCATTAAATTTCAGTCGGACCACAATGGTTAATTCCATTCGGGCTTACCTTAGTCAACAAGTCATAAAATTCCGTGTGTATATATATTCTCTCCATATTTTATAATTAATATTCGTATACTTTTGAATTATATATATATATATAATATTTCAATATGGTTTTATATGTCTGAATTCTATCATTTGGGTTTTTAATTTAATTTTAAAATATTAGCGTCAAAGTTGGAGGAAAGTAAGAGGCGTCGGGTCGAGGTAAGTAAAGCGACACCACTTTAATTACTCATAGGTTGAGAGATCTTATAATCATTCGAATTTATGACGCTTAGATTTTTCTGACCCTTCTTATGTCACTAATTAGGTAAATCATCACGTTTATTTCTTTCCAATTAATTATTAATAAACTTAATTAAATGAACGAGTAAAATAATATGTTATAAAAAATATCAATCTTATCCGCACTATATTTTGGAACGAAGTTGCATGTTTTTAGAATATCCGCATTATAGATCGGAACAAAATCACATGTATAAACTAAAGCATAGGTTTCACCACAAATTCATTTTTTTTTGTGTGCGCCAAGATCACATATAGCCTTTTGTACGAATCTTTCGATTTTAATTAAATATTTCGAATTAAATGTATGTAGGCGGACCTAACATCGATAATAAAATCGTTATCGACATCACCCAATTCACAATCATAACCAAAAAAAAAAGTTGTTCACTTTTTCCTTTTCTCACTAACATTTTTTTCCTCCTTTCTTATAGGGAGGTAAAATGAGTCCGACTCGCAGGGTGGCTCGTGAGCTAGCCCTTATTTTTTCGAGCCGGACTCAAATATTTCGAGCCCATAAAAAAACGGGCCACAAGAGTCAGCCCTTCACGAGCCGGACTCGTGGTGAGCCAACCCGTCACGATCTGGACTGGCTCGCGGGCCAGAAAAAATATTTATTTTTTAAAAATTTTAAAATTTTTGTTTATACAAATTTTATTTTTATTACATATTTGGTTTATTTTGTTTAAAATTTTAATTTTTTATTATATTTTAGATATTTTAAATATTAAAAATAATTTTTAAATATTTTTTAATATTAAAATTTTATTTTTAAAATTCATATATTTGGCTCGCGGGCTGGCTCGTTTGGTTCGCGAGTTAACACGATCTGTGGTGGGCTGATCTATTTTTGGCTCCCTAAAAAACGGGTTAGGTTGGGCAAATTTTATTTTTAAAATTCATATATTTGGCTCGCGGGCTGGCTCGTTTGGTTCGCGAGTTAACACGATCTGTGGTGGGCTGATCTATTTTTGGCTCGCTAAAAAACGGATTAGGTTGGACTGAGCTGAAAATTTTCCAGATCGGGACGGTACGGGTTGGACTGGGCCGGGCCCGGCCAGCCCGTTTTACACCCCTACTTTCTTCGCTCATTTATTAGTTTATTATTTTATTTCACTTCTCCCTCTTCTTTCGTTCTTTTTTGTTAAAGCAATCTATATTCCAATCGTGGAATTTTCTGATACGTTCCGTAATGTAAATAAAAAAATATAATGCCCCGAATTCATGTGCGGATGGATAGTGACCATATTGAATTGGGCCCACGCATATAATGGAATTGTCTACTTGGATTTTACTTTGGTCGACTTGTTATACAATATATGTATATATGCGTGTATATATATATATATGTATACATATGAGTTTGTGTGTGTGTGTGTGTGTGTCAAAAATCATCATCATCATCTGCAAAAGGAAGAACATACATGCACATGTTATGACCATGGGAGAAGATTTTCAGCGTATAGAAGCATCAAGACATAACACATAATCATAAGTCTAACTAATCATGCAATCCAATTTTGAAAGTACAGAGTAGGGACTTAACCTCGCACCTTCTTCTTTGTACTTTTTTTTTTGTCTCCGACAATCTTTGGTTAACCCAACCGGTTTTTCTACGCTTTGGTGTATATAAAACATGTGAAAACTGACGGAATTTCGAATTCGGACAAGTTTTTGATTGGTTACCCATTTACAAAAACGAAGAAATCAATGGCGCAGCAATTTCTGATTCGGACCGAGATTTAGGTTATTATTTTAATTGCGGTTTAAAAAAATCCAGAAATAAGAAAATAAAATAGTATATTTTTGTTCAAAGAGAAGCCCAAAGGCCCAAATACGGATACGGCCCAAGATACTTGTTCAACGATAAGCCCAAAAACAGTATACGCGGCGACTGGAAACAAAAACGGGGCCCACTTGGAGGGTCTTAGTCGTCTTCAAAAAAAATTCTTCATCCTTGCGTTGCCCTAACGCCACCGTCCCTTTCCTCCACTTTCCCCATTTCAGAAAAAAAAAACTCAAAACAATACATATATATACATATAGAAAAGTCGACCTCACGTTTTTGAATTCTTTGTCTGTTTTTGTCCATATCATCTCTTCGTTTAAACCCAAGGGTTTCGCTTCAATCTCTTATTGCCTTCTCGAGTAGAAGAAGAAGAAGAGGAAGAGGAAGAAGAAGAAGAAGAAGAAGAAGAAGAGCCCATGTCTTTCAGAGGACTTAGCAGGGTAAGCCTTTCTCTTTTCTTTTTTTTTTTAAATCTCGTGATCCTCATTTTGAGATCTATTTTTCGGAAATTTTTAATTTTGCTTCTTCGCGGGCATTGTTCTCGATCGGCATCTCTCGTCCCGGTGGGAGTCGTAAGTTGGTGCGAGAAATTTGTAGTGACGCTGGAATTACATAAGTACTGGTGCGGTGATCGGTTAATGCATGCAACGCATGAATCGGATCGTACTTTGTAGTTCCACACAGATGGAGGAGACTATTTCCGGACACGCAAGCTTTATTCTTCAGTTGGAGTTTAGAATAAAGCTTTGTTCTTTTTATTATTATGGAACATTGGTGTGAATGTGATGTGTTCTTCAGCTATTTTTGTCTTGTAAACCTCCAGAGATGAAATTTGGCGCCGCGCCCATACTTAGTGCTATTTCCACTGCTGCTGCTGCGTTAAGTGGAGCACTAACGCTCGTCCTTGTTGATGTTCATCGTTGTTGGTTCACAACTTCATCTCAGAATCAAGTTGTTAGATGCACTTGAATTGTGAAGTCCTGACACGTGAGATTTCTTGAATTGTGATGATTCTTGATTGTCTAATTAAGTCGTTGTTTTCAGCCCAATGCATCATCAGGAATGGGCGTTTCAGATCACAGCAAGTCCACATTCCAAGAGCTCCAGAGAAAGAAAGTTCACCGCTTTGTGGTCTTTAAGATCGATGAGAAGAAAAAGGAGGTTGTTGTGGAGAAAACCGGCCGTCCCGCTGAGAGTTATGATGATTTCCTCGCTTCTTTGCCCGAGAACGATTGCAGATATGCTGTTTATGACTTTGATTTCGTGACCTCTGAGAATTGCCGGAAGAGCAAGATCTTCTTCGTTGCCTGGTTAGTTTTCTACCCCCAAAAGACGATTATGATATAATCTCATAAGCAAAGGTGCATTATCTTTTACAATATGACGAAAACGAAAGGTTGGAGCCCGGAATTGGAATCTGCTTAGACATTTCGGCTTTGCTAATTCCTCCTCGAGCAATATTGATTTACTTACTCTTCAAGTCTATGGGCACAAGCCTGTTTTCAGTTCTGAGTTTCTATCATAGTTTATCGTAACATCGTCGATCTGTCAGTAAAATCTTTAGCCCATATGTTGATAAGTACTCAACTGTCTCACTGCTCATCTGAAACACAAACACTTTGAGCTTCCATGTTCCATAAGTCTTTATCTTATCACAAAGCAAGAGGTTTCACTGATGTCTTGGCATTAAATGATCAGACACACATTACGTTTTTTTTTGGACAACGGCATTGGCAGGTGTCCCTCGACGTCTCGTATAAGGGCAAAGGTGATATATGCAACCTCCAAAGACCGGTTCAGACGGGAGCTGGAAGGCATTCACTACGAGATCCAAGCCACTGACCCTACCGAGGTGGAGCTAGAGGTTTTACGTGACCGTGCCAACTGAAAGCTTGACAACAGAGCAAAATGATATCCTGATGATGATGATGATGATGTAATTGAGTAACCAACCAGCCATTGGAGCGGCGATGAATGTAATGCTGTTCCAATTTTGGTCTGAAAAATTACGAGAGGTTCATCAAATGTTTGTTCATGGGAACCGAAATATGATGCTAAACATTGTATTTGAGACATAACATCAAATATCTTGAACTAGTTCTGTCATTTCTTGTTTCTGGAAACCGAACTGAATCATGTATATTATCAGATTTAACCACGAATTTTATCTGTAAACTATTGTGTGGGTACAATGGTTTTGTTAGTATCAATTTTAAAAAAAATGGCATTTTTAAATAATAATAAAATCGAATCTTTAAATATGAGAATAATTAAGCCAAAGATCAATTTCAGACATCCGCAGTTGGTATTTTCTTTTAGTCTATGAAAAGACATTTCTAACACGAAATCCTAAGATTGTCCTGTATGTTTGGTATCTAAAGATACTTACGACCATAATTTAATACAGGGGTCTTTAAAAGAATAAATAGATTTAAGATTACTTATTGTTGTTGACCAGATTGCCCTTCACCATCCGATCCGATGAAGAAAGCGCCAGAGAGTACGGAGATTCTGCGTGGGACCCACCGCAGAGGATCTCTGTAACAAACCCCTCCTTCCATTGTGGCAAAAGCGATTTCGCGTGACCCAACCATACTCACTAGTTATATTTTATATTAATTCAAATTTGTTGAAATAAATTAATTTTTTTAATATGTTATTTATAAAAAAAAAGGAAAAATGTTCTTCAGCTATAAAAGTGTTGGGTCGAAGAGTTGTCTCAAACAAAATCCAAACAGCGCCAAAAAAAAAAAAGAACCCTAATAGAAACCCACAATAAGAAGAAAACCCTTAGCATTTTCAGGAAGACGAAGAAGAAGAGGAGAATCATCAACGTAATCTGGGTTTTCAGCCTTTGGTAGTGAGCATTTCCTCTTCTGCAACTTTTAAGATTTCCTCATGTTCTTGTTCTTGTGCGTGCTCTGCCTGAGATTGATTTGGTCAACAAGAAAACAAATCTCAGATTAAGATTTCGAGAGTACCTATACCCAGAATTCGATTTTCCAGTTGGTTTAACAGGGAAAGCTCGGTTTAAGATTAGGTTGGAGTTTGTCAGTTTCTTTTTTTTTTCTTTCTCCGTCTTTCGCGAATCATTCGTGTTCTTGATGTGTCTGGTCCGGTTGACGCAGAAAATGTACGAGGAAAGTGGATGTTTTGACCCTCATCCTGCGGCGGAGGCAGCGGCTGACAACGCCGGCTTCTG
>NW_010965696.1:1583538-1596293 GCF_000463585.1 Tarenaya hassleriana
TCCGGCCAGCCACCAGCTTCCGCCGCCGCTGGTTGTCGCCGGAAGCACCACCAATAGCCACAACAGCTTCAGCAGCGACGGCCTTAAGCTCCCCGTCGAAGATCTCTCAGCTTTCCACCACATCTCCCACGACAATGCCTCTGTTCCAGCACCTGTTGATCAAATCCAGAACCAAAACACTAACCATTTGATCCACCAGATGATTCACGATTCCTCGTTCGGTCAGTCCAATTGGGACGAGGGTCCTCAGGATTTCGTCGTCGACGACCATCAGAATTCCGGGTTTGGTATGAACCCTTCAGCTCAGTTGTCCGAACATCCAAACCCTCCAACTCCAGATCTTCTCAGCTTGTTGCACTTACCTAGATGCTCTGGCTCTGTCTCTTTGCTTCCACATTCGTCGATCTCGCTGCCAACTTCGAGCCTTTCGGATATCATGGCTGCCTCTTGCGTTACTTATGACCCGCCCTAGCCTCCATTGATCCCTACGAACGAGTATTCCCCCCAGGCTGGCTTCTTGCTCGGGATGGAGAATCAGAGAGAGGCCGCCAATGCAGGAGTGCTTTACACGGATGGGAATGGCACTCAGTTCGATAGTGGAATCCTCGAATTCACCAAAGATATCAGTGGCTGTATCCGCAAAGGAAGAGGATCCCGAAAGAACAAGCACTTCACGACGGAGCGTGAGCGTAGAAGTCACTATAACGATAGGTTTGAAGCCTTGAAGAAACTCATTCCAAACCCTACTAAGGTTGGGTTCCCATCACATTCATTGTTGAACATTGAACTGCTTTTGCTTTCTTGTCGTGATTCCGATTTCTGGGTATGATAAAGAACAATGCTTTACTCGTTCCTTGTCGCATTATACAGACAGACAGAGCTTCGATTCTTGGAGAAGCGATCGAGTACATTCAGGAGCTGCTCAGAAGAGTGAGCGAGCTCAAGTATCTGGTGGAGAAGAAACGGTGCGGGAATAAGAGACAGAAAACAGAAGAAGAGGATATCGAAAACCCGGAAAACAAACCGGAGATCTACAACAGCAGCAACAGCAACAACTCCTTGAGATGTTCTTGGTTGCAGAGGAGATCGAAAGTCACTGAAGTGGATGTCCGTATCATTGATGATGAAGTAACCATCAAAGTGGTGCAGAAGAAGAAGATCAACTGCTTGTTGTTTGTCTCCAAGGTTCTCGACCAGCTTCAGTTGGATCTCCACCATGTCGCGGGCGGACAGATCGGTGAGCATTACAGCTTCCTGTTCAACACCAAGGTCAGTGGAAAACCTTCCTCTGTTATAAATCTTCTCTCCACCGCAACAAAAACCGATATTATTGCCATCTTCTTGAATATTCTCTGTATATCTTGTGCGCTAAATCTTCTCTGCATTACAATCAAAACCCGTGCTTGATGAAACGATGCAGATATACGAAGGATCAACGATATACGCGAGTGCAATAGCGAGCAGGGTGATCGAAGTCGTGGATAAACAGTACATGTCTGCCCTCCCTGTCAACAACTACTGAAGCCTTCATATGCATCGTTGCCATGATGTGTTTCTCTGCCCTTTCCCTCCTAATGTTGCAACTCATCAATCTCTGTTTTCTTTCTTAGATCCTTTTATGTTTGCTTTAAACACAACCTCTATAATCTCAGATATTGTCCTTTTTTAATTCAGATATTATGATTTCTGCATTAATCATATGGATATATGAAACACAATGTCCAAAAAAAATTAAATTTGTATTTGGTATCTAAATAAATTATGGCCTTGAATGGTAGGAGTTTTTGGAGTTTTTAGAATCCAAAAACAAAAAAAAAAACAACATTCAAGTTTTTACAAAATTACTTTTTCTAAAAACTTGGAAAGCCATTTTAGTGAAAAAATCAATGAAAAACCAAAAGCTACTTTTTTTGAGTTTTCAAATATTATAAAATCCAAAAGCTAAAAACCAAAAACTAAAAACCAAAATCCAAAAACTAAAACCAAAAACCCAAAATAAAAGCCATCTCCATTCAAAGCCCATGTCTGTTATTAGAAAAAAAAAATCAAAATTGCATATACAAGAAAAAAAAAAACACATGATTTTGTAACGTGGCGCAGTGTGCGACAAGTGGGCCACCAAGAATCGCCTGCGATTGGTTACTGTGAAAAGTGGGACCTACCTTCCGATTTTTTTAAACAACTCTGACTTGGCAAAAACGGAAATCGCATGATCCAACCGACAATTAAAGACGTCTATACAAGTGTGTGTGTATATATATATATATATATATATACATGAATGCTACTTTAAAAATAAATGAAAAATAAAAATATAACGCTGTGTATTTCTGGTCCTTGACGTTCATAAAAAATGGTGAAAGACTAAGGAAAGTCTCTGGTGGAAAGAGAGGATTTCAAACACGGTAGCTGTTTTTTTTTTTTTTTTTTCCGTGATGACATATATACACGTGTTGAATAATTACGCAGTAATGTCTGCATATATTTCCTGGCCTTTTGACTGACTGGTTAATCTACGGACACCGCGCTTCGAATATCCAAAATTACGAATATGGGACACGTGTGTCAAATCCTAATAATCAATTCAAACATGTGAGACTTTGGAAAAATATTTCTTAGATTAATTTTCACAAGTGATGTACAGAATGTTATATACAAGTTTCTTACGAGTGAGAATAGGAAAGTATGATACACATAATCAAATCATTGAAGATATTCCTCCACATATATAGCAACCGCTAACATGCCCCCGCAAGATTGGTGTCGTTAGCGATGCCGATCTTGGTCCGTAGTGCTTCATACCGACCGCGTGCGAGAGGTTTTGTTAGTGCATCGGCGAGCTGGTCCATCGACGAAACATGAGCAACTCGGAGCTTCTTAGCTTGAACAAGGCTACGGATGTAATGATAATCGATGCCTACATGTTTCATGCGCGAGTGAAAGACTGGATTTGCCGCAAGATAGGTAGCCCCAACATTGTCGCAATAAATTACCGGCATTGAGGGAAGAGAAATCCCAAGTTCCGACAACAAAGAAAGGATCCATTGGACCTCAGAAGCGGTGGAGGATACGGACTTGTACTCTGCCTCGGTCGAAGATTTCGCCGCAAACCGTTGCTTCTTGGATGACCAAGAAATAATATTTCGACCAAGATAAACAATATATGCCCCCGTGGACGTAAAATCATCACGATCACCTCCCCAATCGGCATCCGAAAAGGCATGTAATGATAGAGGAGAGAATCGGGAGAAAAATATACCATGTGCTCGTGTACCATTGAGATACCGTAGGATGCGTTTCAAAGCTTGCCAATGATCTGTTGTCGGGCTGTGCATATATTGAGATAGCTTGTTAACCGCATATGCAATGTCCGGACGCGTGAAAAGTAAGTATTGAAGACTTCCCAATACTTGTCTATATTCGCCGGGATCATCGAGAGGTGTCCCCGAGTGACGACTTAGGGACGAGGAGGAAGGAAGCGGCGTAGCTACGGGTTTCGCTGCAGCCATGGAATGTCGAGAGAGGATATCAGAAATGTACCGCTTTTGACTGAGTAAGACGCCGTTGTCCGTGCGAGTGACTTCGACTCCAAGGAAATAGGTCAAAGATCCGAGATCTTTAATGGAAAATCGCCGAGCTAGGATGTCAATGAACCGTTGAATGGCCGTGGTATCGTTTCCGGTGATGATGATGTCGTCTACATAGACAAGGATATATATGATGACTCCATCTTGATTTAGCATGAAAAGTGACGTGTCGGAGACGGCATTGACGAATCCAGATTGGAGAAGAAAACGACAAAGCTCATTGTACCATGCCCGGGGAGCTTGCTTGAGTCCATAGAGTGCCTTGTGGAGTTTGCACACATAGGAGGGCTTGTCTTTATCAATGAATCCCGGAGGTTGAGAAAGATAGACATCCTCTTCTAGTGTTCCTTGAAGGAACGCATTATTGACGTCAAGTTGTCGGAGAGACCATCCTCGTGTCACTGCAATGCTAAGAATAACTCGAATGGTTGCATGCTTGATAACGGGGCTGAATGTATCCGTGTAATCGATGCCCGGACGTTGATGAAAACCCTTGGCAACAAGTCTCGCTTTGTACCTGTCAAGAGATCCATCAGATAAACGCTTAATACGGAAAACCCATTTGCATCCGACCACATTGTATGATGGGTGTGACGGCACAAGACTCCACGTGCCATTGCGGAGTAAAGCGTTGAATTCATCAGCCATTGCACTACGCCATTTGGGATCTTTCAGGGCTTGAGTAACACACGTTGGTTCGAAGTCGGGGTTTGGATGGATGGTGGCGGTGAGGTTTAGTTTGGTGGTCGGTTTGGCAATCAGATTTTTCGATCTGGTTAACATAGGATGCGTGTTTTGGGACGGTGGAATAGGTGCTATGTGATCGGGGGAAGATGATGTGGGAGACGTGTTGGTCAAGGTATCAGGTTGTAGGTTCGGTGGTGATGGTACCGAGGTGGGTGAGGTCGGCTGCGGAGTCTCAGTCCTGTTTGGTGTTGGATCATGACGCGGGGGCGACTCCGGCAATGGTGGTGTGCGATGAATGGCCGGCTGAAATGGGAGACAAGTGGACAGTGGCGGTGAGGGGAATGAGACTTTCTCGGAGGAAGAGCATGAATCCGAGAGGTGACGAGAGTATGGAAAATCGGTTTCAATAAATTCCACATGACGAGAAATATAGACACGTGAGGTTGGGACATGAAGGCATAAAAATGCACTTTGGGTAAGAGAGTACCCGACAAAAACACAAGCAGCCGACCGAGGATGGAGTTTGTGAGGAGAATATGGGCGAAGCCATGGAAAGCACAAGCAACCAAATGTGCGGAGTTTTGAGTAATTAGGAATGTCTCCGAAAAGAGCTTCATATGGAGACCGATATTGAAGGATGGAAGAGGGAAGACGGTTGATGAGATAAACCGCCGCGGGTAAGGCATAGGTCCATAGTTCGGTTGGAATGGAGGCACTTGAGAGAAGTGTAAGACCGGTTTCCACAATGTGTCGGTGTTTGCGTTCCGATACACCATTGTGTTCCGGTGTATGAGGTGGAGAGGTATGGTGGGAAATACCATGGGTAGATAAAAAGTCTTTTAGAGCAACATACTCTCCACCATTGTCGGAGAAAAGAGTGACTATTTTGTGTTGAAAACGATTTTCAACAAGGCTTTTAAAACGAGGGAAAATGGTTGCGACATCGGATTTTTGGCGAAGAGAATAAAACCACGTGTAACGGGTGAAATGATCGATAAATATAACGTAATATTTGAACCCGTCAACCGAATTGATTGGCGATGTCCAAACATCCGAGTAAATAAGTTCAAGAGGACGAGACGATTTGACCGAGGTTATAGAGAAAGGAAGCTTATGGCTTTTATTAATGTGACAAGACTCACAAGACAACAGACGACGGGGACTACATGATAAAGGAAGAGAAAAATGTGAAATAATGAAATCAAGGACTTCACGAGACGGATGACCTAATCTAGAGTGCCACTCAGAGATGGACGTCTTGACACTGGATAACGCAAGAGTTGAGGGCTTATTAATGGACGGATAGGGCAATGAACAGGATGGCCATTCATACACACCATTTTTAAGTGGTCCGCTTGCCAGGATTGCCCCCGTGTTGCGATCCTTCACCTGAAAGGAATGAGAGAAAAATTCCACAGACACGTTATTGGAAAGACAAAGTTGATGAATGGATAAAAGATTACGTTGCATGGTTGGGACGTAAAGAATATTATGGAGCTTAAGGGGAAAAGAGGTAGAGGGAAGAATGGTGGAACCAGTGTGTGTTATGGCAAGCCCTGATCCATCGCCAATGACGACTTCATCTCCTCCATGGTATGGAGAATGGAGCGATAGATTCGCTAAGTCCGAGGTTACATGATGGAAAGCTCCCGAGTCAAGCAACCACGGCGATCGTGGTGATGAAGGAGGAACGACAGCTTGATGTGCAGTTGGGCGCCATTGGGAATAGGCAGGATTCGGAGCTGAGATCTGATCCGAGGGTCGTGGAACCGGTGTCGGAAGGAGATGACAGTTTCGGGCGCTGTGACCTTGGACGCCACAAAGTTGGCATTTTCCAAGGTATGGTCGAGGAGATCCTCGCGCATAGGTCTGATGAGTATGCTGCATTAGCGGCGGGCGAGGAGAGAAGCCCGAGGTTGGACGACCCCGAGAACGCCAAGGAGGACGGCTGCCGGTGTGAGCAATGTGAGCCGAGATCGGAATATCCGATGGATTGGAAGCAATGAGGTCAGCATCGTGAGAGAGAAGCCTCTCATGAAGTTCTATGAACGAAATAGTCGTATCCCGAGCATGAACCGCATCCTTAATCGCTCTGTATTCATCACCAAGTCCGGCAAGGATGAGATCAATGAGATCTTCATGATCCATTGGTTTTCCAAGCAATGCAAGTTCGTCCGCCTTGATCTTAAAGAATCGCATGTAATCATCAATAGATTTGGATCCTTTGGTGTGACGACGCAATTGTTCCTTTATTTGCTTAACATGGCCACGGCTTGAGCGACCATAAGTGTCGGAGAGGGCTTTCCATGCAGCTGCTGAGGAAGAGGAGGTTGCGACTAAGGCTTGGCAGGATGCGGATATAGAACCGAGGAGAGCCGAAAACACGAGCCGATCTTGACGATGCCACGGAAGGTAGGCAGGATTCGGCGTGACTGTGTTGCTGACAATTGTCGTGGGTGCCGGAGCAGCCGATGGATCGAGATAACTCTCGAGGTTGTAGCCTTCCAAGAGAGCTTGGAGTTGAATGCTCCAAGTTAAGTAATTTGTCCCATTGAGTTTCGAGACATTCGATACATTGACATTGATCAATGTATTGGCAGGATCGGCTAGGTTATGAGGAGTGACATTGTCACTTGGGAGAGTGCCGGAACTCGAAGGAGTGTCGGAGGCCATGACCGAAAGAGACGATGGCTAGAGAAGGCGGCGCGGTGGCCGAAAGTTTGCAAAAAGAAGAATAGGGTTTTTGAGGGGTATTGTCGTAAGACAAATTTAGGCTCTTGATACCATGTGAGACTTTAGAAAAATATTTCTTAGATTAATTTTCACAAGTGATGTACAGAATGTTATATACAAGTTTCGTACGAGTGAGAATAGGAAAGTATGATACACATAATCAAATCATTGAAGATATTCCTCCACATATATAGCAACCGCTAACAAAACATACATATATATTCAGTCCATGCAATATCTTCGGACTTGCCAAAAATGAATTTGAAATTCTCGTGCGTGGCCAGGGGCCGCCATTTTTTTGTCTTCTTTCATTTTCTCCCATTTTTTTAAGATATTATAATAAATTAAAGGTGGATTTCTCACGGAATTGTACGTATTTTTGGATACCATATGTAAACTATTTTATAGATATCTTCATAAAATATCATCTGGGTTTCTTTATTGTCTTTCCTTTTCCTATTTCTTGGTTTGTAGTTTATTAATATTTTCTAGCTACAATTTTGTATCAATAAGATATAATATATGATAATAAAAATACTCGTAATATTATAATACGCGAATGAAACCGACCCACAAAAAATAAAGGCACGAAAGTGGATAAACACTCGCTATCCATTAGGCAATAACAGAATTATAACACTTACAACATCAAAATATCGATACTTCTCCCAATAGTATGTCGTTTGGCAAGAATGCTAAAAACTAACAACGAAAATGAAATAAAATATTACCAAAAAAAAGGAAACTGAAATAAAATGAAATAAAATAAAATTATAGAAACTGAAGAAAATCAGAAGTGAACAGAAGAGAAATGAAGCTGACGTCAATTGCACGAACTCATGAGAAGCTCCTCCAAGTAGTCAGCACCCAAGTCCTCAAGAATCACAAGTGTACTGTCGGTGAATTCTTGCTTAATCATTCGTTGTCTTATTGATGATGATGGTGGTGGTGATGATGGTGATGATGATGATGATGATCTTTTCTTCCCTCGAGGCCGGTTTCGGAGAGAATGCTTGCGTTTCAAGGCCATGACGGGTGACCCTCCATCATTGAAATTGACGTTTTTCATGTTTTGAAGCGATTCTCTAACCACTTCGACCGGGAAATTCAGTATGGCCGAGACGCCTTTGAGTGCGAAAGCGGCCTGGTCGTAAGCCAACGCTGCTTCCTCCGCGGTGTCGAACGTTCCGAGCCAAACCCGGATCCCGTTTCTCGTCGAATCCCTAATCTCCGCCGCGTATTTCCCCCATGGACGTCTTCTGACTCCTCTGTAGGCTTTTTCCCCTTTCGAATTGGATACTTCTCCTTTGATCGTCGCCACCTCTTCTTCGTTGGCGAGATTCTCTTCGTAGTAACAATTGGGAGTAGGGAAGAAGAATTCGGATGTCGGGTCGAAGAACTCATCGTTCCAAAAGAATGGCGATGATTCTTGCGAGCTCCACGAGCCAGAGGGAGAAGAAGATGATTCATGGGAGAAATTTTGACTTTCGTAAATGGAAAATAAGGTTGATTCCATTTTTTTTTTCTCTTGTTTGGTTACACTTGAATATTTGAAAAACATAGTGACCTATTTATATATATGAGATTAAACGAGATCCGGTATTTTGAAAGTGGGAATTATATATATATATATATATATCTTTGTGTATATATATTGGTGTGGTGTGGGGCCTAGGGTCGAAGGAGGCTGCCCTATAATAAGTTAATAACCCCTCTACGTATTTTCGAATTTAAATATTTCGATTTTGGTTAGAGAGATATTATAAGAAAATCCAAAATGGTAATAACAGGATCTCCCCATCAAACGAATTAAAACCAGTGGGTGATTGATTTACCACGTGGGTCAATCCCCCCGATCCTTGCAATGACGTACGGCGGCGGGATTCCGACAAAGGATCTGAGATAAGCTGATGACATGGCACATATTTGCCACGTCGGTAATTGGCAGCATTAATAATTTCCACAATAATCGCGGATTATCATATTTAAGGCAAATAAAAAAAAACAAATATGTAATTATTTGACGTACTCTAAGCACGGAAGTTATGGGATATCGTAGAGAAGAATGTAGCACTATTTGGACGGAAAACAATATTATGAATATTACTAATTAACGGTGAGAAATTAATACTAATATTTTATAAATAAAATTATAAATATCAATTTTATTCGGCTGAATGATGATTGACGATTTCTGAATAAAAATAAAGAAATAAATGCGCATTATATGTTTGACACTTTGGTAAACGAAATTAATTTTGGACGAGGCTTCGTGGCGTGGGTATTGCATTCCGAGATATTGTTCTACAAGTTTTACAAGCATACATACATACATATATATATCATTCATCCGCTGGTACGTAGAAAAGTAGTATCATGGCTTGAAATGACCAAATACTTTTATCGTTTCATGATCACGAATTGCTAATTTGCTACATATATATATATTATTTCATGAAATGGATTTCTTTTTTTGTGAAGCCTGTCCATTTTGGATATCACCTAATTACATTATTCCACTTTTTCAATGAAAGCAACGAGGATTTTGATGTTTCACAATTTTCTTATTTATATCTATTATTATTGCATTCACATATATACTGAAAGAAAAATGTTATTCATAGATGGGAACAAATAACTATATAAATTAATCTATAGGAGAACTAATAATACATGCTTGTTTTTCTAATTTAAAGATCACTGGTCCGAATTCACTGGAATATTAAGGATTAATTAATTCACATGCCCACCATAACCTCTAAATCACCCATCTTATAGACTTTCGTCGTTAAAATTGTTCAAAATAGCATGTTTGGTGTTTGTTTATATCCAAATTTAGATTATGGATTATAGATTAGAGAATTTTATGAACTAATCAAAACACATATCTATAAAAAAAAAATCAGCGTTCGTATTTTAGAAATAAATATATAGTTAGTGAATGATGTAATATTAGTGAAATCTAATAAAATACGGTGGCATTCAGCGGAATTTACTTGTTAGATATACGTTATATCTTCTCTAAATATTCCTAATAAAAAAGAGTTATTTCTTCTATATATTCTTTTGTTATCCTCTATATTTCTATAAACAATATATATACACGCACATACAACTTGGGTTACAACGGGAATGCGTGGATTTTCAATGAAGAACTGAGAAATAGCGAGAAGATTCACATATTTTAAGGGTAATACCCAAATATAATATATGCTATATGATTAGCATTCTATATTTCATATTTTTTTTTATGTTCTTGGAAACGGATATGAAAGTTTTTTTTTTTGATAATATGTGATTTATCAAGAGTATGGTTCGAATCTGGGTGGAGCACTTTTTGGGAAAGTTTTGCCTTACACAAAAATAAAATGTTCTTCAAAAGATTGACGTTTGACCCCTACATGTCTAGATGCACTCCTCCTTTGCTTTTAAGTGTGTATATATATAATGACACACACATATATATATATTTATATGTCTATGTATAACGACATAAAATTATGACAAAACGTATCCCAGCAGCTGACTTGGGCGGCCTGTACTCTAAGCGAGTGTCACAATTTATTATTTTGATATATGGATCGTGTAATTCTTGAATTTTTGCATTTTATATATATATATATATATATATATATCGACAAAATTAAGTTTAAAGAATTGTTTGTATATATATATGTTCTAAGTGGTGTATTTTTACGATGGACCACATGAAATTATAAATAATTTGGCTATTCCTAATTGAAAATACAATAACAATATGCAAGTGACAGAGAGGGTGCAAATGCAATGAATGCTCCTTATTTATCATCATTCAGCATCCTCTTACCTCACTTTATGCTACATCTTAATTGGTCCTACCTCCTAAAGTAAACCCACGAATGTTGTTACCCTATATATTTTCGATAATTTAATCCACATTTAACTAGTAGATAGACATCGTAGTAATCTTTTTAATTTTAGCTGTGTTAGAAATACATAATATTTTGATTTAATTTTAAAAATTTACAAATTTTGTTTATATTTTAAAATAGTTCATCTATTGATCATAATAAAATTTTATATATTTTTTACCGCATTTTTACATGATTTTGTCTTTAATAATTTTACAAATTTGCAGATCAAATTCATTTTTTACCAAAAGAAAAAAGTATGAAAATGTAAAAGACGAATTCAGTATTATCCAATGATAAATTTTATTTGTTTCTATGTTATAGATTTTATCTTAAATAGTTAAATTTTCTTATGATTATATTTGTATCTCTGCAAATAATAATATGATTTTAAATTTTAAATAATAAAATTTATAACAATTAACTCAAACATGATTTAGTGTGTTGATTATAAAAAAATGATTTAGTGTGTTACTAGCTAGTGATAAGTTTTTAGTTGTTGATTAAACAATGATTAATGCATTATAGAAAACACATAAATTCAAACAACTAGTGTAATTAAATTGGAGTGGATTATAATAATAGAAATGCATCAACTTGACAAGGCTGAATATATATTTTTATATTTAAAAGTTATATATATAGATTGTTATTTTATACCCTATAGATTTTTTGTACTGACCGCTTAGTAAAAATTCATCTTAAAATAAGCGTGATTATAATCGAAAAAAAAAACTAAAATTAAGCATTTTAATATATACTTTTAGTACTCGTATCCTTCGTTTGAGCCTATCGATACAATGTTTTTTAAGGAGAGATGATGTTTAATACACGTGTCGGTCGATCAACCGCAATAATCATAAGTCATCTTCTAATATCATATATAACCCGAAAGATTAATGGATGATTAAACGTTTATTGGGACAAACATCAATAAAAAAAAATTGGTTTAAATACACACGATTAGTATATGTCGCTTCACACTAAAAAAATATATGGATTAACATGTTAACGATGATTAATGCAAATAATTGTTACCATGTATATATTAGAAAAGATTATATTATCCGGTTATTTTGTAATCTAATTCAATATTTACTAACTTTCCGACTTATTCCAACTTGTAAGAAAGCATGCCATGGGCCCAACTGAACAATTTCTATTTTTTTATTATTAAACAAAACTTGCTTTAAAAATAAAATCTCAATAAAAATCAAAATTTTGTAATTGTTGGACCAACTGCAAACGAACCCCTTTGTTAGGCCAATTATGTTCAAATGGGCGGTTTGAATCTATGTGGTACATATTATAATATTGCATAATAAGACAATTTAAAAAATAAAAAACCACACATTGACGGCTTTCTAAACCATTTTCGAAATCTCTAGTTTTGAACTGTTCAAAACTGAAGTTATATTCGCACGTGATATTGTGAGTTAAATTTGAATGGTAATAATAATAGACACACACGAGTGTAGACCGAACATCGCATAAATATTCGTTCAATGCAATACAACGGTCCAAATTATAAAAACAAAAGCTATTTAATACTAAATATCACTCTTAATTATTCAACCAAAAAAATATCACTCAATTAATTTATAACATATATGTATGCATATATATATATATATATTATATTGTTAGTTGGGTTATGTTATTGGTAATATATATATATATATATATATATATATATATATTAAGCGACGAATCCGGAAATTTAAAAACAAGGTCGTTTATCCGTTATTAGGACGGGAAAATGCATGAATCTTCATTTATGACACGTGACAAATTTGTTTCAAGACTCAAAAACACTTTTGAGCGAGAACCTTATTCGAATACAATATATATATATATA
>NW_010965696.1:1596557-1630207 GCF_000463585.1 Tarenaya hassleriana
TATATATATATATATATATATATATAAAGTTTTAGATGTTATTTTATTGCAAGTGGGGGCTAATTAACTGAATTTAACACTACGGTCGAAAAAGCAAACGTGTATCAATCAAATTATATCTTATAATCATCAATTGATATTGCATCACTATATCCTATGAGTTCGGATGGTACGCAGAGTGGCATGAGCGATGCTTGTGTTTTGGGGTTCAACGTTTGACTAGATGAAAGTAATGATATTTATAAATTATAACGAACACTTGCAAATTGTTTACTTTAATTAAAAATAATAATATTAAATAAAGAACAGAAATATAAAAAAATAACATAATTATTTCTTTGGTATCCGATTCATATACACCATATAAAACTTCCTATATCCCGTCATCACGAAGAAAATAAATCTTAATCTTGAAAATGATAAATGATGTGTTCAACATTATTCGCAGATATTTTTATTATTGTTTTTTTTTTGTTAAACAATATTTAAATTATTTTTGATACCTGATTTATACATGAATAATGTAATTATAAAAAAATAGAATTAAAAAAAAGGCACTAAAAAAAATCCACAGCTAATGAAAAATCCTACCCAATACTCTGCTTTCAACCCTCAAGAAATCAATGCATGTAAAAAAAAAAAAAGGTCGAGTAATTCGGATGTATAACCATAGAATTCCCCTTTATAAAAAAACGTGACCTGTTTATTCGGTTCAACCCGGATCCGGATCCGGATCCGGATCCGTTTCCAGTTGTGGAATCGAAACATCGTTAATTGGGCCTTATATTGGGCCTGATGGTTTTCAGAGGCTGTTTGTTTTGAAGGTTCTCGCTATCCTCACATTGGATCCGCCTAGTCTAGTTGCCAAACAAAGATGGAGGACGGTCTACACCCTAGCTAAGCTATTACATAAATGATAAACCCTAGATCACTACTTAATTAAACCCATAATTAATTTAATCAAACCCAATATAACTAGAGGTCGGTCGTCTTTATAAGACTCTACTCATCTTTTATATCTTGATTACAAATATCCAAATCATTCTTATTTGCCTATGCTGCTATGCAATCCTTTTCTCCCTATTTAATCTGTTAAATATATAAAAAGTTTAAATACCTAATCAACTCGAAATTTAAAGGTTTACAATCTACATTTATCATAATTTACAAAAATAAAAAAACGGTTCATCGTCACGTTTTCGTAAAATATGAATAAAACGGCAATGTTGCAAAGAGATTTATTTGAAAATTACAATAGAATGCGGAATATTTACCATGAATGTAAACCCAAAAAAAAACTTTAACGAGTACGAAAAGAAAATTTACATATTTTTTTTAGAAAATTAATATTTTATTATGAAATAAATTACTAAAAGTAAATATTTTTTAAATGACCCTACAAATTCATGATGTCAAATATGTTAAACGGAGAAAAACAATAATTACTTAATTAGATTCCCCTCTCTGTTGTATGGATTTTGCCCTTTGCCGCTCTCTTAAGCAATGTCTGTCCCTAATTAAACCCTTTCCAAACAAAACCCTAAACCCTAAGTTTATATATATGATGATTAAGTTGTAATATATGCATACATGTATCTATATACATGTGCATGCATACGTACGTACGTACAGCCATAAATATATACATGCATGTACTGCATGAACAGACAGTATATACAGAAGAACTGGAAACACAACAAATTCACACAGAATTTATGTACTGATTTTCATTTCGGACAATCTGTATATATAGTCGTAGCCTTTCTGATTATTTTGCAACAGTGATAGTTTTTTCTTGTAACGGCATCCGATTATTTTAGTATTAACATAATCATTCTATTAGAAATATTTTATTTGGTTCGACCACCTAAACCGACCGTACAAAATATGGCGTTGGTTTATTTTCGTTCTTTATTTAATTTTAATTTAAATTTTGACATCATGCATGCGTCGTAAAGTCATTTAGCAGCACTATAATCACTAATCATAATAGCTGATGAATATTTCTGTTAATTAGTGCAGAATTTAAAAAAATGGTATTAATGGGTAAAATTAAATAATAAGCAGCGAATTAATTAATCAGTTAGATTAAGATTAATATTTATTTATTTGTTACAATTCCTCGTACGATGCATGCATGCATGCCTGCCTTTGTGGGACGTCTATTCCAGAAAAAAAAAAAAGGAGTCAGTGATTACTAATTAGATTAAACACTAAATCAACCGAAAAAAAGAATAAGTATATAAATAATTGTACCAAAAAAAGAATTCCAAATAATCAAATCATGTATCATGTTGAATAGTGTGTATAAGTATATAAATAATTGTACCAAAAAAGAATAAAAATATATAAAGATTTATAATTCTCTCGCTCTTTCTCAATTTTTTTCACTGTTGTATTTATATAAAGCTCCAAATAATCCAATCATATGAAATTGTAAACTATTCAAAAATATAGGAAAAATATATCGCATTGTATTATTATTATTATTATTATTATTATTATTATTATTATCAGTAGTACTGGTAGTGATGACATTGAATAGAAAGAATGTATAAACAATTCCAACAAAGCACGCTGTGTATTTAATACCAACTTTCGAAATGATCATACCATATGTAAAAATATTATATTTTACATGAATCAAACACGTGGATCGGACTGATCATACTAAAATTCATTTCAGTTCATAATTGGATATAAAATGCATAATGAGAACGTGATTTTGTAAAATTTGATATGATACAGACACTCATATTGAACTTATGATGGTTGAGTTAAATTACAAGACAGATTATAATGAAATCAGAATAATCCGAGATAAACCAAATTTGTAATATAATAATTGATTTAGATGAACTTATATAGTGTTTATTATTATTATCTAATCGTGGAAACGATATGAACAAAATTTATATTTAAATATTTATATGAAAAAAGTATTAGCTTGATATTGTCTTTAGACTCATTTTGTAAGAATTAAAAGGAGATGATTATGATAAAACGATGCCATTCTCATCAATATAATTTATTTTAGCTAATTCTGTTTAAATAACATACACTTCAATTTTTTTCAATAGCTTTTCGTGCCAATTAAAATAAAACACATAACAAATTTGGAATTCATTACGAAGAATTTTATACCAGGAAATTTTTGGCCAAAAAAAAAGAAGAGAAATGATTAGAAATCAATGGTAATAATTATATGTAATCGAAAATTTGGCAGATAAAAAAAAAGGATAAAGTTATGGAAAGGGGAAATGGATGCTGAGTTGGATAGAAACAAACAAGTCATGGCAACATAATAAGAGCTTCTATGGATAAACTACAATGAGTAATGAACAGTCCAACACCATGATTATATTTTCTAAGTGGAATTCGATATCATTTTCACATATATATTCCAAAAAAATCCATTATTATAGCTAAAAAACTCATGTTTTTATTGGGTAAGATGTGATACAAATTTTATTTTAAATGTAATTTTGTAATAAAATAACTCGACATATAAAAACATGAGATTATGTAATAAATTCAATTATTTTGATTGTTTTATGAATTAAATACTTTGATACTATTTTTTTATAATTTAAAAGTAAAATAGAGTAAGAAGAAGCAAAATTTCACTTGGCCAATCATTCTGCTGGCCATGAGAGATCCGACCCTATCCCTTGGAAGTTTCCACATAAATCCCATGCCAAACACTCCGACTACCTCTCCTTGTGGTTAACATGCGCTTCCGTTCTCTGCGCAGACGGCACACGATTGAGCCGACCAAACATCTAGTTACACTAAAATGAGCCGGGTGCGTGGTTTCCTCCTCTCTCTCCCAAACTTATTCGCTCTTTAAGAAAAGCAACGTCTTTTCGCGTGGTCTTCGTCGTTTTCTCTCTCTCTCGTTCTTCCTGCTCAGATAGACGAATTTCCCGGCGGATTTCTGGGCGAGTTCACGTAGTTCTGGTTGCCGAATCTGCTCGTTCATCTGTCGAATTAGGATCAATGTCGTCTGATATAAGCTAGACTGATTCCTCATCCCTCGCTCTACTTCTTTTCCGTTTGCTTCTTCTTCTCCTTGCTTTCTCTGGCAATAAGTTTATGGCGGCTCAAGGTAGTGACTGCATCGGATCTAGCTCTATGGTTCGGTTTTCTACTGTTTGAGTTCTGATTTCACGGGCTTTGAGCTAGGGTTTGTAGTTTCTGCTGTTTTTTATTTAACTGATCGAGTACTGGGAGAATGATGGGTACGACGGAAATTTTACTGGGAGCAGTAGGACCACCGATAAAACCGAGGGCAGGATTGCGAAGGGAACAAGCGGGAAGAGGGTCATACAGAGGAAGCTAGTACTAGGTTGTTAGGTGATCTAAGGCAACAGGATTTCTCGGGAGTGGTGTAAGGAGAGTGGTTTTATTCTCTTGTTAAAGTTTTCGGACACAGATATTTCGAACTGAGAAAGAACAAAAGGAGGGTTCTACTGGAAGCTCTTGTCTTGGGCTTCTGTTGGGAGCTTCCTGTTCTGATTAGTGTTTCTTTTGGAGGTCGGGTTTAGTTGAACCGTTAAAGGTGTTTTTCGACTTCGTGTGGGGTTTAGATGGGTTCTACCTTGCAACAGATTCTGAAGAGCCTCTGCTCAAATACAGATTGGAAGTATGCCGTCTTCTGGAAATTCAATCATCGTTCTCGAACGTAAGTCGTGCAGGCATTTCTAGATATTCATCGTTTTATGGTTTATGGCTCGGAATGTTGTAATTGATTTGGTTGTGTTATATGAAAGGAATAGATAGAATTTTACTCGAATATGGACACCAAGCAAAGTTGATGACATTGATTCATTGATCTTTTAGTTCCTTTGAAAAACTTAAGTTGGATACTTTTGATAGTATTAGTAATATTTTAGAGGTCGGAAAACCTATAAGAGTTTCTCATTGATAAACTGCTGAATATCTTCAGGGTACTTACTTTGGAGGATGCTTACTATGATAATGATGGGCAGAATAACCCTGTGGAGGTTAAAGATTTTAATGACACAGCAGCAAATTCGCATGGCGGGCACTGTGCCCATGATCCCCTTGGATTAGCTGTGGCAAAGATGTCATATCATGTATATTCTCTAGGGGAAGGGTAAGGATCGGTTGCTTGTTGACTCACTGTCTTTGTTGATACCTTTGCTATGTTGTCTAAGAACTAAACTAAGTGTCTGGTATTCTTGCCCAATTGTCTATCATAAAGTTTGACATCCGGCACTGCTAGTTTTCTGTTTGCCTTTTTGTTGTTCCCCTTTGGTGTTGGCTACATGATGCACAATCTTGTCATTTCGTGGGAATTCATGTTAGATATTCTAGGAGATCCTACTTTAATAAGAAATGTTTATTTGGTTATGGACATTTCATTGAATTGTTCTAGCATCTTCATTTACATCATGTGTATTATCACAGGATTGTCGGACAAGTTGCAGTCTCTGGACAACATCAATGGGTCTTCCCTGAATATTTTCACAATTCTTACTTGAAATCTGAGGTCAGAAGCTTCACATCTTGGATTGGAATTCTACCTTCTCTTCTGTTTGCTTTGTTTCTAAAACATACTGTTCATATTTTCTTCAAATTCAGAATGTCTGGGGGAGTCAAATTTATGCTGGAATTAAGGTATCTGATATGGTTCCATTTTCTTTCTGTGTATCGCTCTATTTTTTTTTTGGAAGTTACAAAATGTTCCATTCCATTTCTTGGCATATTGTTTTTTTTATCATACTGATATAGTATAATCATCAACTCTATCACTATTTGGTTAGCTAAAATAGCTTAGCTATTTCTACTAGAATTCTTGATACTTTTGGAGTGGGAGAAAGGCTTGATAGGGTAAGGAAAGTGGTTCAACCTGGAGCTTAGGTTTGGCGTCATGTATGGCTTTTTTTCATGGTCGGTAATGGCCAGAAGGCTTGAATATGTGACGATCCAGTTCCAGAGATGAGTTCCAGAGATGGGTTGGCTTGGGCTTTACCGTTCGAGTTCTGGTTTGCGTATTCGTGCAATCGTTCCTGACTAAGCTAAGTTGTAGGTTTTGGCAAGTGACTACTTGTCTATGTTTTTAGACCTCATGATACTTAATGTAGCTGCATAGTCCTTGTCCATAATTTTTTCTCTGAGTTTCCTTTTTTTATTTCAAGTCAAGATAGTTATCCAAAAGCTCTTTCCCAATAAATTCTTTTACAAAATTTCTTGTCTTCCTCTTCTGCAGACCGTTCTTGTAGTAGCTGTTGGTCCTCGTGGAGTACTACAGCTAGGTTCTTTACGCAAAGTAAGATGGTGTCACCGTTTAACTGGATTCGGGAAAGTTTTTAGGCATCTCAAATGCGAAATGTGTACCAATGTATCTGGTCTTATTTTGTGCTTAATTGCTTATTTTTGGTGGAGCAGGTTGATGAGGATGGGACTTTGGTGACTCGTATCAGACAATTGTTTTTGGCGCTTAAGGAGTCGTTGACAGACCATGCCACCAACTTATTGCAATGTAGCATGAATAGTAAAACATCTCTGGTAATGTTTTCCTTGTGCAAATGTGTTTGCATGCTTGTTTGGGCTTCTGCTTATGTTTTGCAAAAAAAACTTGGATAGGAAAGGGGTGCCATAGTTTCTCTATGTTTTCTTCAGACCTCAAATGAAATGCTGAGTAAGGCCATAATATGTTATATAATTTTGTTGCAGCCAAGCATACCTTCAGAATGTTTACGTGTTAAGGCATTTCCTGATAGCTCAGAAGTAAATAAAGCTGTGAATGTGGAAGGGTCAAATCTTCTGTCACAGTATACAAGTGAACAAACTGTTAGCCTGCCAAATGCTCATCCTTCATCATGTCTTCATATGGAGATGGCTGTTCAAGTAATTGATGGGTGCGGAGCAGAGCAAGTATCCATGTCTGGGAGTTATCAAGGTGTTAAGCATGATTTTTCGGTTGATATAGCTGACACTAAAAGTGAGAACCAAGTGGGTACAGGCATCATCTGCAATGCGCTTTATGAGGGGGAAACTAGTAGCTGCAGATATTCGAAAAAGGAATCAGATCCCAGTTTGTATCCGTATTCAAGGAATGATGCTTTGAACAATATAGACTCATCTGCTTTTGCAATCGAGGATGACAGTTTTTTTGTAGGTCGGTTATATTCAGACCGCGATTCAGCTGTACACAGTTCATCGAAAATGGATGTAAAATGTTATCCGCTAAAGGAAGTGCCCCAGGTATCTGAGTGGCAAGTAGAAAGGTACCTGAAAGATTCAGATCATCTGCTGGAGAGTCAAAGCAAATCAAGTCAATTCGAGGCTTTGAGTGCATCTGTGTCTTCTTTTGCTGGCAGCAAGCTGCTAGAGGCATTAGGGCCTGCTTTCAGTGAAAGAAGCGCTAGGTGTCAAGAGCACGCGAAGTCTGAAACCGGAGCCACTGTAAGTCTGGCTGATGATTTGGGCCTTAGTCAGCTTACATTTGATTCCAACTTTGAGAATCTGCTAGATGCTGTGGTTGCCAATGTGTGTCATAGTGATGGTAACAGGCAGGGAATATCACCGAGTAGAGCAATGCATTCCTTGCTTACGAATGTTGAAAGGACAGAACCTTCAGGCCATGCAAAACATGATATTGTTAGTTCTGTTGGGAGTGTAATTAATCAACTGCCTCTTGCAGAAGGAAATACTCGACAGAATCCATCTGATATTTGTGGGGCATTTTCTTCCATTGGCTTCTCATCTAATTGTCCCAGTTCCTCTAGTGAGCAGTTCCAGACATCACTGGAGATGCCCAAGAAGATAAAAAAAAGAGCTAAACCAGGGGAAAGTTCCCGGCCTCGACCAAGGGACAGACAGCTCATTCAAGATCGTATTAAGGAGCTTAGGGAAATTGTGCCCAATGGTTCTAAGGTGACTCTTCTGTTTGCCTGTGACATTGTACTTTTATGGCTCTAAAAGTTATATATACACATATACGTATTATATATATATAATTTGCTTTTATCTAATAATTTTGTTATATTTTACAGTGCAGCATTGATTCTTTGCTGGAACGAACGATCGACCATATGCTCTTTTTACAGAATGTCACTAAGCATGCTGACAAGCTTAGTAAATGTGATAATTCGAAGGTAAATTGGGCTTCTCTATTATTGATCATTTGTCTTGTCTTAACCAGAAAGATGAATATTAGCTTGCATTGTTAATGAAGTGACTTACTGGGCCATTGTACACGATTGGTGTATCAGATTATTGGGTCAATATTTTAGTCAATATTTTAAATGCTTTCTAGGAAAGATAAAAAGGGCTCTTGGATGTATAAAAAGTTCTAGTGGAAAATAAAATGTTCAATCTGCTGAATCTCATAGTTAATACGTTGTGCCTTTGGACTTTCGGTTGCAGCACAAGGAAAAAACTGGCGTTCTGAGATCAGCTAGTACTGAACAAGGTTCAAGCTTGGCAGTGGAGGTTGGAGGGCATCTTCAAGTGTGCTCAATTATAGTGGAGAATCTGAACAAGCAGGGGCTGATGCTTATTGAGGTATGTAATTGTCTCTCTGATTTCTGAGGCCATCTAATTTGAATGGACAACAAACTCCATGGCAGTATCTAGATCCAAGCCATGTTGGGTATATGCAATTCTCAGCCTGAGTGTATTTTGGGTAATGTGAACAGATGTTATGTGAAGAATGTAGCCATTTTCTCGAGATAGCAAACGTGATCAAGAGCTTGGACCTGACCATCTTAAGAGGCATCTCCGAGGCACAAGGCGAGAAAACATGGATCTGCTTTGTAGTTGAGGTAGGTGTCCAAATGCTCTTGGAAATGACTCAGAAATGATCTAAAAATTGAGGCCATGCACTGTATGAGAGATTCCATTTCCAATACCGAGAAAAACTCATATCATCCAAGATCATCATATGAAATGATCTAAGAGTGATTGAACATCACAGAGTGGTGGAAATGTTTGCTATATTGAACATGCGGACACACTCCTTATGAATTTTTCAGGGCCAAAACAACAAAGTAATGCATAGGATGGACATCTTGTGGAAGCTGGTGCAAATATTTCAACACAAGGCCACAGGCAAGCAAGCCTCAGGTACAAATTGTGTCATAGCTCTCTAGGGTTCTTGCTTCCAGGAATCGTGGCTCTGTTAAATAAATCATGTAGATAAGAGGAAGGAAGCAAATGCCATTGTTTCTGGGTAGGTCAAGTTCTTAGAGAGGTCTGCCTCTTTTTCTAAGAGTGTGAGTTGCTTAGCTTTTGATGGACCTTGGAGTTCTTTGAACATTTCCATTTCAATGTCAGTTTTTATTTTTATTCACTCCCTATTAATACCCAGATTAGATTTATCATATCTGTCTGCCCAATACCTTGTAGTAGTACAATGAGGTCTTTGTTATTGCAGTGTTTTAAATAAGCCATTGGGTTTTGCAAAGAAAAAAGGAAGAGGCTTTCTTGATATGTTGAAATTCTTCGGATTCTGTACATAATACGCCAAAGCTTGAAACTTTACGCGAGACAAAACAAGAGCGGCGTCTCAGTTTCTTACATGAAAGCTCTGAGCAACTCGACTCTTGTCCGAGTTTCTTCACACATTCTTGTCCGAGCTTTCTCCACTTGCCCTTCTCGGAATCTCCCGATCTTACGCTTAATCAAACAATGCCCAAACCCCAAGCTTCTAGAACCTGCTTTAGCCGCCATGGTCAAGACCGGCGAGAGCCAAGACTGTTACTTTATGAACCAGTTCGTCACCGCCTGCACTTCCTTTGACCGCCTCGATCTAGCGGTTATCTCCATGGCCCAGATGCAGGAGCCTAATGTTTTCGTATACAATGCGCTGATTACAGGCTTCGTTCGTCGTTTACATCCACTTCGTGCTCTGGATTTCTATATTCTCATGCTCAGAAACTCCGTCTCTCCGTCGAGCTTCACGTTTTCCTCTTTGATAAAGGGTTCGTGTGATGTTTCCGCGTCTTGGTTTGGGGAATCGATTCATTGCCACGTCTTTAAATTTGGGTTTAGCTCTCATGTTCATGTTCAGACGACCCTTATTGATTTCTACTCGGATTCCGGTATAATCATGAACGCTAGGAAGGTGTTCGATGGAATGCCCGAAAGAGATGTTTTCGCATGGACCACTATGGTTTCAGCTTATGTTAAGGCTGGGAATATGGAGTCTGCAAGTGATTTGTTTGACGAAATGCCAGAAAAGAAGATTGCAGCTTGGAATTGTATGATCGATGGATACATAAAATCGGGAAACTCGGAACTAGCAGAGTCATTGTTCAATCAGATGCCGGTGAAGGATGTAATCTCATGGACAACTATGATCAACTGTTACTCCCATAACAAGAGGTACGTAGAAGCAATAGCCGTGTTCCAAAGAATGACGGAAGAGGGGATTATCCCCGATGAGGTGACTATGTCGACTGTTATTTCGGCTTGTGCCCATCTCGGAGCTTTAGATTTAGGTAAGGACATTCATCTTTACATTGCGCGGAACAGGTTTGATCTTGACGTATACGTTGGGTCCGGATTGGTTGATATGTATGCAAAATGCGGTAGCTTAGACCGGGCGCTTCTGATATTCCTCAACTTACCGAAAAAGAACCTCTTTTGCTGGAATTCGATCATAGATGGGCTTGCCTCGCATGGTTATGCACAAGAGGCGCTGAAAATGTTTGCTGATATGGAGAAGGAGAAGGTAAAACCTAACGGGGTCACTTTCGTAAGTCTTTTAACCGCATGTACTCATTCGGGTCTGGCAGGAGAAGGCAAAAGGATATTCAAGAGCATGATCGATGACTATTCCATTGCTCCTAGCATCGAACACTACGGATGCATGGTTGATCTGTTAAGCAAAGCCGGGTTGGTCCAGGAGGCACTTGCGTTGATCAAAGGCATGAACTTTGAACCAAATGCGGTTATTTGGGGGGCATTGCTCGGGGGGTGCAAAACTCACGGGAATTTAGAGATAGCTGAGGTAGCGTTTAACGAGTTGACAGTGTTGGAGCCGGAGAACAGCGGGTATTACTCGCTTCTGATAAATATGTACGCAGAAGAAAACCGGTGGGGGGATGTTGCAGAGATGAGAGGAAGAATGAGAGTTATGGGGATAGAGAAGAGATGTCCTGGGACAAGTTGGGTGGAGATAGACAGGAGAGTTCATCAGTTCGCTGCGTCAGACAAATCTCACAAGGCTTCTGATGAGATTTACTTGTTGCTTGACTTTATGTATTTCCAACTGAATGCAAACCGGTTATGCATACCGGTTTCCGGTTTATAAAATTTGAAGATGATTTTATAAACCGGTTTTGCAATACATGTTGGTAGCTCCTCTCCAATGGAGAAACATACATATAAGAGGAGGTTTTATGATATGTATTTGGAAAAGTTGGTAGGGTCTTTTGTTCTTGTAAATATCATTAGACGTAGGTTATAAGATTCAGTTGTACGATTCGTATTCATTCATAAAATCATTTCAGGTTTTTTTTTCTTCGCTCTATGATTTCCGGTTTATTTTTTCTAAACCGAAATTGATGTCTTTAGAATATGGTTTAACCGGTTCACATTTTATCTCCGGTTCACTTGCCCTTGGCTTTAAAAAAAAAGAGGAGGAAAAGAAAGTAAGGGGCAAAAAATTGAGACGCGTAAAGCAAAAGCAATCTCATGTCGAAGGCAGGCTCTGTTCGAAGCTTCCACTTCAACGATTCATTCCAGATATTCCAGGGAGGGAGAGAAGGTTACGCGTTTCTTCTGAATTAGGGTTTATCGTGGATCCCTCTCCGCTTCTCTTAAAAGGTTTGTTTTTCCGCTCATTATCCTCTGATCGTTCTCTCTGTGAATGTTCGTTTTGATTCTGATCTTTTCCATGTGATTGTTTTCGAGTTTCCGATCTATTCCTCCTTCAATATTCTGGAGAAACTTCCCCCCGTTTCTCGCTTTCGATTCCCCCGTTATGGAGCTGCTTGACCTGTATTTTCCCGATTTTTCTGGGATTTTTCTGTTCGGTGAAGAAGATTCATCAGAAAATCAAACAATGGTGTCTTCTAGTTCATAAAATGTGAGATTCTCCGTCAGTTTTGAATGCTTTTCTTGTTATGTAGATCGTGGAGGCTAAGGTTTCTTAGCATGTCTCGAGATCATGCGAGAAAGTGTTTAATTTGACGTGTAGCAACAGCATATTAGAGGAAGTCATCATAATTGAAGCTGAGTCATTCTTGTTTCTCTGAGCAATTTGCTTTTCAATTTTTTTTTCTCTCTACATTGTTTGTAGTGGACAACTAGAAATCCTGATGAATGAATTGGATTTTTTTTGTAAGGTTGTAGATCATAAGCACTTCTCTTCTTATTTTTCTTTAGAGAAGCCACCATGGTTGTACACATCAAGTGTTTTAGGTTCTTGTTCCACTGTGTTATGTTTGGTCTGTCTAAGAACTTCTCTTTTAACAGAGATTCAAGTAAGCATTCTTTATAATACATGTCTTCGAAACGAGTTTGACCTATGCAGTTCTATATTTCAACCACTTAGTCTATTTGTGATGATCTTGCTAGCTTGCCCATATATCGTATCCTTTGCTTTTTTGTTTCCAATATTATATGTTGTAGTGTTACTGTCCTCCAAAGTAGTGTTTTGTTCTCTGCTAGGAATCTCTGATCATGTTCTTGTTTGAAACTGTGGATAGCCCCAACGTTTGGAATCTCTTTCCTTTTCTTCCGTATATACTCGGGGATTATCTTATACGTTTGCATGGCAGAACAGAATTTCACATGACATGGCTGGCTCTGACGGGAAAAATGAGTCAGAGTGGATCAGAAGAGTGAAGTCAGGTGGAGCTGTTCCATTTCTTGAACAAGACAGCTGCCAAAATGGTTGGACAACGCCATCGGCGGACAAGTTTTTGGTTAGAGGACCAAACTATCTGTCTGACCGGGTTAAAACCCCGGCTGGTGATTTCCTTCTGATGCCTTTGGGGTTTGACTGGGTTAAGGGGCCAGCCAAGATTTCTGAGATCCTAAATGATCCAACCAGCCGAGTCAAGAATGTTATCGAAGAGGAGTTTCATAACAGTGAAACTAAACCTTTCATTTGGGCTTTCAATCTTCAGCTTCCACACAGAGACAATTACAGCGCTGTGGCATACTTTGCAGCCACAGAGCCTATTCCAGAAGGGTCATTGATGGATCGGTTTCTGAAAGGAGATGAAGTGTTTAAAAAGTCGAGGCTTAAATTGATAGCCAACATTGTCAAAGGGCCTTGGATCGTGAGAAAAGCTGTCGGGGAGCAAGCTATTTGCATAATAGGACGTGCCCTCTCGTGCAAATACATTTCGGGAGAAAGCTTCGTGGAGATTGATGTGGATATCGGTTCTTCCATGGTGGCTAGTGCCATTGTTCATCTTGCATTTGGATACATCACTACACTTACAGTCGACATAGCCTTCCTTATCGAAGGCCAAACAGAAGCAGAGCTTCCTGAACAACTCTTAGGAGCCGTGAGGTTCTCTGAGCTACAGCCCGACTCAGCCATGCCAATGGAACAATGCTCTGCCACTATCTGCACGAATTCTGAACGCTCGAGCTGGTGGAAGTCGATCGGGCATGGATTTTCCAATCTAATTCATCAGGACTCAGCCAATATGGACAGAAAAGAAGATGGTAAAGATGTACAGAAACAGTAAGTATTCAAAGTTCTGAATTTTCTTCAGATGAATAGCCACAAAAAAAAAAATTCCAAATCTTTCTTCAGCCCTTTCATTTGTTTTTTGTTCTTGGAAGCTTAAAACTATGATTCAAAAGCTCTCATTGATTATCTGTTTATATAACCTTTCATTTGTACAGCTTATTTCGTTGTTAATAGGGGGGGGGGTCACATTGGAAGGAAACAATATGGTTTAGAAGATAATAAAATGGAGAATTGCCTTATTAATTGGAATCTAATGGACCCATCTGTCTAAACCAAGCCCTGATTTTATAATTTGGTGGCGTTGCATTTGCAGTCAATGCTTTAAGCAAATGTATACCATTTAACCATCAAAATTTCACTTTTTGATTTTTTTACCAACGAAAAAATTGGAAATAATGGAGATAATATAAAAATAGGAAAGAACATAACCAACCAACGCGGGGAAAGATATTATACAATATTAGGATAAAGAGTATCTTTTTAGATCTTAGATGACAATAGTTTATTTTTATATATGATCTAAATTAAAATAATGATATCCACTTGGGTGAGACGCAAGGAGATCCACAGAAGAAAAGTGGACCCCACGAGACCTTGCTGTAAGCACAATGCTGTCTCCTTTTGATTCGCAGAATCAAATCTCACACACCAAACCCTATCTTCTACCTCCCTCTTCTCCACCAATCGCGCCATTCTTGAAGAAAAAAAAAAGGATTTTTTTTCTTTTCTATCTGCCTCTTCTTCTTCTTTCATCTCCATTTTCGTTTATATCCTTCGAGTGCTTCTCTCCTCTTCTTTTTCTTTTCTCTTCCTTTTTTCCCCACCTTGTCTTAATCCTGAAGCAGATCTGTAGGTTACTAGTAACGTCTGATCCTAAAAACACTCATTCTCTCTCTATATCTTCTTCACTTCCCGGGAAAATCAGAAATCTAGACAGAAAAGGAGAAGAAACACACAAAGTTTGGATCTTTTTTATGTGGGTATTTGCTAAAGTATAAAAAAAAAACAGAGAGAGAGAGGGAGAATGAAGATACAGTGCGATGTGTGTGAGAAAGCGCCAGCGACGGTGATATGTTGCGCGGACGAGGCAGCTCTCTGCCCTAAATGCGACGTGGAGGTTCACGCCGCCAACAAGCTCGCCAGCAAACACCAGCGCCTTCTTCTCAGCTCTCTCCCCCCCAAATTCCCTCCCTGTGACATTTGCCAAGTAACCCTCTCTCTCTCTCTCTCTCTCTCTCTCTCTCTCTCTCTGTTTGTCCCTCTGTATGTATTTCTGTATTTGTCTGTGTTTTTTATTCTGAAAACCAGAACAAACTGTATTGGTCATGTCATTATCTTGGTAACTTCACAGCTCTTGGAGTGGAAGATTACTTGAATAGTTTTCTAGGATGAAGTAGAGAAAAAAAAATTTAGGGAAAAGAGCAACAGATGTTAATCTAAGAAGTGCAAAATCTTCTTGTGTCGTGTCCAGGAGAAGGCAGCTTTCATATTCTGCGTGGAGGATAGAGCACTTCTCTGCAGGGACTGCGACCAAGCCATCCATGAGGTTAATACCCTTTCTGCCAATCACCAGAGGTTCTTGGCCACCGGAATTCGAGTCGCTCTGAGTTCTAGTAGTTGCAATAAGGAAGTTCATAAGAATCAGTCTGAACCCTCTAACCAGCAGAACTTGGGGCCTTTGCCCAGCAAAGCTCCGACCCATCAGCCCCTTCCATGGGCGGCCATTGACGACTTCTTCCACTTCTCAGATCTCGAGTCCTCTGAGAAGGTGACATTACTGGTTCTCTATTTGGCTTTTTGCCTTGTTTGCTCTTCAACTTCTTGTGTGTAGATATAATGTGGAACGCGTAGGCCTGTATATGTTTAGAACATTACAAGAGCAGATGATGCTTGAGGCGAACGAGAACTTGGTGACTAACCTCAGTAACCTGTCTTTGTCATTGTCTAATTCAGCAGAAGGAACAGCAGCTCAATCTCGGGGAACTGGAGTGGCTTGCAGACGTGGGTCTCTTCGGGGAACAGCTTCATCAGGGGGTTGTACCAGCAGCTGAAGTTCCCGAGCTTCCAGTTTCACATTCGAACCACCTTCACTCATACGGCAGACCCATGAAGTCCAGTGCATCCCACAAGAAGCCAAGACTCGAGATCCGAAATGATGATGATGATGAAGAACACTTCATTGTCCCAGACCTTGGCTAAAGAACTATCAAGAAGTAGTAAAAAACCTTAAGATTATGCATGTCTAGACACTGGACAGTGTGGCTCGAGAATGTTCTCTGTTCTTGTCTGAATCATAATACACCTTTTGTATCATGTCTTGGCTGTCCAGTGTTGTTCATACCTCCTGAACATGGTATTTGCTCTGTAGATTTAGGCACTGTGGCTCTATGTTATGTCTTAGCTTTTGGAACAAGGACTTCAACGGTATGAATAATGAAAATGCGTACAAGTACTACGCAAGGAGAATTCCATGCCATGGAATCTGATCATTGCTTCAGATCGGTTAGTCCATGACTTTAGCTTACATGAGCTTATTGATATTGTTCATTACATATCATATATCTCGGTAACTTATCTACCGACCCAAATGAAAGTTATTTTCACCATCAGTAACACAATCCTGGACCTCAGTCCCAGAAACTGTCTCCTGATACCAGAAAACTCGGCCACACAAGAAATCCTCTGAGAATGTCTTCTCCCATTTAGTCCCTTCAGAAATGGCAACACTCACAATTTTAACATTATCCAACCATCTCCTCTGACTGATCCCAACGGCTTTTGTGAACTCAATCCAAGTAGCAGACCAGTTTCACAGTTTTATTCCAAGAGAGTAAAGAATGTGAACTCATGGAGATTGGGGTGTTCCAGCGTTGACTTAACACTTAAAAGGGCAGTTCCTTTTCGGTGTAGGACCATCAATATAAACCAATATTTCCAGAATCCATCTCTCTCTCGGGCAACCCTTTTTTTCCGTTTAATGCAGAGAGCTCTTCATCTTCATAACCATATTCATCTGCAGAATCAACTTCGGTGTCTGAAAATCTCAGAGAATGCTCATCGTCACGGTGATTCTCCTCTTTTCTGATTTTGGGTTTCTGTGATTCTTTGTTGTACTCCTTTGAGGAAGCATCCAAGATCGAGAGAGGATTTCTATTATTCGGGTCGCCATATAGGGCAACATGCCTGTAGTAGAGTTCAAGTTCTTTCTCTGCAATGGCGATGAAGCGTCTCACTGATTCCAGTGACTGTTGGTATTTTGATTTTTCAAATGCCTGTGAGGAGGGACAAGACCAGGTTAGGGACCAGTTTGCTGTCATTTTGCCAACATAAAACAGATGGGAATCGACACACGGAACAGCAAACACTAAGTGGTCGTAGCATCTGAATTCTAAACACAAGGTCTACTATAAACCCTGGAACTCTGTCTTCTAGTAACCACTGCTAAAAAATCATCTTACTAGAAAACCAAGGTTCTACAACTAGCAATTATGGATCTATATCCATGGCTTCTAGTTTATTAATCGTGTCTTTACAATTCAAAATCCACCTGTAGTACATGCTGTATATTAACCAGGTAAGAACTAGTTCAATGTACAGTTTAATTAAGCTTGTATCTCCCACTCTGTAGCAAGATTCATGAGCTAACCTTCATGAGCTATCAACATTACAACAAGGGAAATAAAAGCATGATAAATTTGGTTTGCGTACCCTTTTCTTTGACAGTGTATCTATTGGTGACATAACTTCCGGCTGAACATAGTTTTTGCCTCTATAAAATATGATAATGTCATCGCCGATTATTTTAATTGGGATACCACCACTCAGTCTAGCAAGCTCATCCGCATACTGTTGCACTTGGCCTGGCTTACAATTCTTGCATATAACCTTAACAGTTTCATGCTTCTTCCAGTGCATATGCATATTAAGAATAACGCCACCAAACACTCCTCTTCTGCCAATCGGTACATAATTAGACCTTTTCTGAGCCATTTTCTTCATGTAAAACCGTTCTTCGCCTGTTAGTTCATGCGGCTGAACCTCAGGCCCATGAACTTTAGGAACCTCGTACCGTTTCAGTCTCTCGATCAGCAAGGCTTCTTTAATCTTGGCCTGAAAATAGAACAAAGCCAAGAAGACAAAATCAGTTTGGACCTCCAACGTAGCACAAAACAAAAATATTTTCTCCATAATCACATAACAAACTGCATCCGGATATTGGATTCTTAACAATTAAACCTCACTCATTCATACGAGCGATTCAGACATCAACATACAAACTTAGAAAAAAAAGTGAACCTCCAACTAAAATGTGTCTGAGAATTGTAAATATAATCAGGAATTTATACCCTTCCATAATTCATTTCATGGAAGTTTCCCTGTCGTATATATGAATTCTTAGTTTCAAATGGATCTTACAGACCTTTTCAAGCTTGCACTTTATTCTTTCCTCCGCATTAGCAAATTTTCTCTTCTTCCCTTTGACGGTAAGCCGACGAGGGTCCCTCTTGTTAGCCGCTCTCCTTTCCTCTCTTTCCTTTTTCCTTTTCAGCTTCAGCCTCTTTTTACTCAACCATTTATATTTTTTAGGAGGATCAACTTCACGTGTTTCAAACTTGGGTTTCCCTTCTGATATAACTAAGTTCACTGCACCATGGCTAAAGTTTCTATATATCAGGATTGGATTTGTTGAGATGGTGGGCAGCAAGCTTATGGGTGATGAATAAAAGAATTCTTGGACTTGAGGAAGTGACCTGAAAGAAACAGAAAAAATTGTGAAATCTGAAGCATAAGCTCCGGCAGATACAAGTGCACAAAATTCTTAGCTTTTTCTCCAAATTTCTCACATCCACATGTTTTGTTGCTCATAAACAATCTCGGGTTTTCGGGCGCAACAACTATTTAGAAAGCATCTAATGGAATCTCGGACAAGAACTGAGATGCTAAGAAAACTGCTACATGTAAAGGTAACACAAACAAAAAGGAAAAGAAATCCAAACTTAGGGACGGATTGTTGCACAAATGAAGAAAATATCATGTCAAATCATTTCGGGTATGCAGGAGTACACACAACAAGGTACCTCACAGAAACAATAAGTGGAGAAGAGGGTTTGAGAAGAGATGAAGCTCTTTGAAGAGCGCGAACAAAAGCAATTGCCATCCAGTGAAAGTGTTAGATCGACCTTATTCCTCAACTTAGCCCTCTTGAGAACGGACAGTTTCATAGAACCTGCTCAGAAAAAGTGTATGCACATGTAAATTACTCACCCATAACCAACATACAATATGCTCTCATTCACTGTAAAAGCTACAGCATTCCAGAACTGAGGGAAGACAAAATACCATAACAACGGTCCCTATTACAAAATCTATGCGGAAAGGCACCAAGCAGAACACAGATGAAAGTGAAATAAACCCTAATTCTGGATTGAAACCAAGCAGAAGAAGCACGACCAAAAGCGAAAGGGAGATGGAAAAAGAATCTAAGCACACCAAAAGGAACGGGACGCAAATGCTCCGGAAGCTGGCTGTGCCTCCGACACGATCAGGATTTAGGACGAAAACCTGATTTCCCCTCGACACGAAGTCCATAGAACAGGGAGGAAGGAGAATTTCGCGTGGAAAGAGGCCCCGGGGGGGGGGAGATTTTGGAAATATATATGGGCTTTTTAACTGGGCCCACTGTATTCATAATGGGCCAAACTGGGATGCCACGTAAAGCCTTAAAATCACCTTCTGCGTATTTAGTCTTGATTCCCTAATTTATTGGTTTGGGTGTCCAACACATGCCTCTCGTTGTATTTTTTTATTCAGACTTTAATATAAATTTTTTTAGGGCTACTTGTTAAGATGTGCAAAAAAAAAGTGTACCAAAAACGTTTGCATATTATCTTTTTTTCCAAGTAATATCAAGAATATCTTTACATATTTTAAAAATTTACAAAAAAATTTTTTTTCTCCAAACTAATTTTAGACCGAAATATACATTTTCTGACAAAACAACTTCATTGTAAAGAATTTTTTGAACGAAAACAAGTCCTCCTGTATGAAAAGCTTCGTATTGAATAGTTCATGTACTAAAACAGATTCTTTCGTAAGAAAACATATTATTCTGGACGAAATAGGTTCATCATGAATTAATCTCAAACGAAAACATGTTTTTTCGGACAAAAACAATTATCCTGTATGAAACAGTTTCATCCTGAACTCTCAGATGAAAACAGGTTCTCCCGGACGAAATATTTTCGTCTTGAACAACTCCCAGATAAAAAAAAAAGTTTCATCCTATATAATATGTTTCATCCTAAAAATTTGTTTTTCATCCTATACATCTTTCGTAACGTTAAATATCAATATATAAATTAGACAATAAAAAAGGATATTTTTGTCAAAATTTCATACAAACTTATAGTTTGCAAATGATGAAAAAAATAGATTTCCAATCTCTCTCCAAAAATGTCACATTTGCCTAAATTTTCTAATTTTTTTTAAAATCTGATTGGTTGGTGAGAATCGTACATGTATCTTTTAAGTAGCATAAAACACATTATATTTTACTTTTATCTCGTTCGAGGGTAAGCGTATAATGGTATGCTTTGAATTTCACATGTTCCCATCGATCAGTTTACATATTTATTCACCGAATTCGTTTCGCGATTTTCAATTGAATTCATTAGAAAATATAAGAAAAATATCACATCTATACTTAAAGAGTTTAATTTAAAGTTTTTAAAGTATAATTATATCATATTAATATTACATAGATAAAAAAAAGCCTATTCGTAATAGATATATGTTACTAGAGTTATTTTTGTCACGTGACATTATTCTTGTGAAAGTCACGTGACAATATTACCTAGTATCCTCTCTGCTCATCATGCAGTGTGAGTGTGACTATTGAAGAGAAACTCAAGTTAATGCCTTTCTGTCTTCACTTCTGATTTAGCATTCTACGTTTCTATACTTTTATGACGCAACAGATTTTTGGACCTATAAAAATTTAAGAGATATCTTTGTAAACGATAATAGTAATAATAAAAGAGAGACATTTATAGTTAGGGATCGCTAAAACCCCGAAACAACAACAACAACGATGATGACGATGATGACGATGTATCATCATATTATTCCACTTTGCCAAAATAGACAAAAGCGTTACAAGAAGAAAACCTTAAGGGTCCAGACACTACACGCCCGAGGTTCCAATTTCTCGGACCATATCATCCAACACCTTGTACGAGCTCCCACCTTCGTCAATGGCAGCTAGCCCCATCCGCCGGAGCTCCACTAACTTCTCCCGCGCTGGAAGGTCCACGCGGACCGAGTCGGCCAACACTCGGGCGAGTTCATCCGAGTCAGGGACCGAGTCCATGCCGTCGCAGACCTTGACGGCGGCGCCCAGCTCATCGGCGAGGAGCTTGGTGTTGAAATGGTTGTCCGCGTGCATGGGCCAAGCCAACAGCACCGTGCCGCCTATCAACCCTTCCAAGACGGAGCCCCACCCGAGATGGGTCAGATACGACCCGACAGCTCGGTGCTCCAGGATCACCTTCTGGGGGGCCCACCCTCTGATCACCCTCCCTCTCTCTGCCGTCCGTTCCTCGAACCCTTGAGGGACGATCTCCGCCGTATCGTCTCCGCCGCTTTTCTTCACCGCCCATATGAAGCGGACGCCGCTTTTCTCTAGAGCCGCCGCGATGGCCTCGCCTTGGGCCTTGCCCATGCTGACCTGGCTCCCGAATGACACGTAGACGACGGAGTTCTCGGGTAAGGCGTCGAGCCACGCCGTTAGCTCGCCGACGGGGACAGAGCTTTTCCCGCCGCGGTCTTCGGCGGAGGGTGGGAGAATGGGACCCACAGTCCAGACTCGGTGGTTGCCCATAAAATTCTTCTTTAGATCTTCGACGTATTTTTCCTCCAACTCCTTGAATGAGTTTAGAACCAGTCCCCAGCTCTTGCTTGTGTTCAGTATGAGCTCCTCTAAGAACCCACGGTCGTCTTGTCCAAAGATCGCCGACAACGTGTGAGCAGTTGTCGGGAGGAAGGCAATGGACTTGATCCCCAACTCCTCGGCGATCTTGTTCGTCCACGGAACAGAGAACACGTCGGCAAGGATGGCGGCGGGTGGGTCCGTGGAGGACTTGAGCCAATCAGAGACAGGGTGGCGGAGGAGAGAGAAAGCTTGGATCATGTCTCCAATGGCGTGGATAGGGAGCTGAGACATGTTCTCGACGCCGGAGGGAATGGAAGGGTGAGAAGGGAAGGGGAAGGAGAGGGGACGGAGGTTTTCCGGCGAGTGGAGGCGGAGGAGAGGGTCTAGATAATGGAGGTTATCGGGTGTGAGGAGGACGGTGACGGCAGCGTCGCGACGGAGGAGGTGGTGGACGAGGTCGACGATCGGAAGCATGTGGCCTGGCTGTGGGAACGGTATCACCATTACGTGTGTCTTCTTGTTCTTCGCCATTGTTCTCTCTCTCTCTCTCTCTCTCTCTAGCTTCGAATTCGAAGGTATGGTTATGGAGAATGTTAGGGTTAGGAAACCATATTTTATAGAAAGGTTCCTGAGCAATGTGGTTCTATGGATTCTCTGTTGGTGGTAGGTTGGGAAAAAATGTACGACATATATATTTTTTACTATTTCAAGCATAAAGAAAGGAAAAAATCTTCAACCTCCGACTTTGTTGCCCGTACAAATTCCCATTTTGTATGGTTAGCCCGATTAAAAAAAAAAACATATCATGAGCGGACCCACTTCCAAAAATATAGGTCACGTGTCCCATGTGTAATTCAAAAGAATTAATTTCTTATAAAATTTTAGATAAATTATTAAATGATCCCATACCAAACGACCTATAATAAAATTGTTGTCCTCATTTATTATTATCGGGTCCGCTCATGAGGTAGGTTTGGTTATCTTAAGTGGTCCTTTATATTAATATTTTGAGTATGTTTTTCAAAATTATATTAGATTTAGTTCTATTATCTCATTAACTCTAACCAAAATTACTTATCCTAGAATGATATATATATATATATATGTATACCATATACATATAATTAATACAATAAGATGTTTTTATTAGTAATTGGATCTATGTATTGACGTTTTAATCACAATAGTCCTTATATCTATATAAAGTCCAACAAATGGCTGCTTTGTTTTTATTGGTATAGAATTTACAATAAGGAAAAAATTAATATATTATTACAATTAAAAAAGTAAAACACTAATAAAACACTAATTTTATTATATATAAAAAAAGAAAACGTTACATAGAAAACCATAATTGTAATTTATTAATAAATCAAAAACCAAACACGGAGAATACATGTTCTTATTCAGCATCTCAATAGTGACAAAGGAATCCATGGGCATGTACGTTACCAAAAACAAATCCAGGGGCACGTGTATGGAGGTAAATAATTATTCCATGGGCTGTGAAAGGAGGTAGTTATTGTTTCAATAAAATAAACGGTACTCCACGTTTCCCTAATTTAGCATCCTACGTTTCTCTTTTATGACACAACAGATTTATGGACTACAAAAATTTAAGAGATATCTTTATAAAATAAAAATAAAAAAATCACGTAAAATATATAGATTTCTCATTTTTAACATAAAGAAAAAATTGTGGACTTTATTTTTTTTTACAGTTAAGACCTCTAACTTAATTCTCATAACCAAAATAAATCCGAATTTTGTAATACTTGAGTATTGATATATCATTCGGAAAATCTACATAGTTTATCACCTCAATTTTCACATGGACAAATAAAAAATCCTGTTATTTTCTTATTTAAAAATAATAAATAATAAAAAAATACATATCTACGTGTGTATACACACACATTCATATCTATATACATATATATACATGCTTATACACATATACATTCATATATATATATATATATATTCATGCATATATATACATATATAAAAAGCCATATCATTTTCTTATTTTAAAAAATAAAAATAATTAATATATATATATACATGTATTTATACACATATACTCATTCATATATGTATCCATATATATACATACATGCTTATACATATATATACACATATATATGTATGGATGTATATGTATATATATGGATACATATGTATGTGTATATATACATATGTACATAAATGTGTATATATAAATATGTGTATGTATGAATTTGTATGTGTATAAGCATGTATGGATATATCTATATGTGTGTGTTTTTTTCTTTATTATTTATCATTTTATTATTATTTAAAATAAAAAATGACATGATTTTTTTTTATCAAATTATGTGAAGGATAATCGTATCATATAGATTTTTGGAACATTATGTCAGTATTCAGTTATACAAGTGATATCAATTATAAAGTTCGGATTTATGATTTATTTTAAATAACATAATGGAATTTTATTTGTTAAAATAAAATTTAGGTTTTTTTATGTTAAAATTGAGAAGTTTAGTTATTTTTTATGTGATTTTTCAAAATAATAATAATAATAAAGATAAAGAGAAACATTTATAGTTGGGCCTCTCTAAAACCTCGAAAACAACGACGACGACAATGAACAATGATGATGATGATATATCATCATATTATTCCTCCTCTGCGCGAAAATGGTCAAAAGCGCTATAAGAAGAAAACCTCGAGGGTAAGTAACGAAAATACATGAGCGAGCTTGTAACACCCCGATTTCCATGTATCATTGACGGATTGTGCTACATGGATAAATTCCAAATAAAATATTTATTTATATAAAACTACGGAAAATTTTAAATATTTTTTTTAATCATATTTTACATTAAACATACCAAACCATAATTAGTGTTGAAATCCTCAAAAATAAAATACACACGTTTATAGTATATTTTAAAAGTTCAGTTACCAAATAAAACATTTGAAAGTTTTGATTATCGTCCAATTGTCGTTCACGTATTCTAAAATATTGTATAACAACGTCTAAGCTAATGCTTAGTGAATGACTCGAGTTAAACCCGCAATTTTAGTTTTCATTGAAATGGATAAAATTCAACGTCTAATAAGTTTTTAATCAAGTTTTAATATTCGTTATTTTAAATCTAATCTCCAATCATCGAATTAATCTCACAACACAATCAAAATCCATATAATCACGTAAAAGGATAATCCCGTCAAATCATCTCTATGTGAATCGCACACATATGTCAATCCAAGCAAGTCGCATGCGAGGATCATATATCTCGTGTCTGTATGCATCGCACATACAGATCAGTCCAAGTGAGTCACACACGAGGACCATACAACTCATCCAAGTACTCCACGCACAAGGATGGATGTCTGCAACCCATGCAACCCAAGTACATCATATACGAGGATCAAATGTGATCTTCATAACTCCTCATCGGTAACCGATATCACATATCTCGTAACCGAAATTACATAAACTTATCTACTCCAGACGACAATCCCTGACGCCATCGACTGTCGGGTAGAGCTAATCACTGAAACTCTCCCTCGCCGACCATCCGCCGCGGAAACACTCGTCAGACTTGAGCTCAAGTCTTTCAGAGTGTAACCGTACCACCTCCTCGGGAGAATCACTCAATCCCAAATATCAGGTTTTAATGCCTATTCCCCGCCCCATGATCAGTGGGGTCGTTGGGCTGGTTACCAAATATTCGTATTTCCTCATCGACGCAATAGTATTGATTTCACATAGTCAATCGGTACTGACTACGCGAATCATCGGGTAACCCAATCACAATCATATCCCAACTCATATAATATACGATCCAGATCATATACTATATAAATGAGACTATAATCATATCAATTATTAATATTTCATATATAGAATTACCATACTACAATCATGCATTTCATAATAACCGAACTGATTCGACATATTATTGACGTCATACAATTCTATCCTTTTTAGTTTGGTCTCTTGATATATTATTAAACATTTATCAATTATATTATTATTATTATTATTTATTTTTATAGTAATAACATATTTTTATTTACCTGTTTTTACACCATAACTTCACAATTGTTATAAACTTCAATCATTAACATGTTTTTATTTTTAACAATATACCCGAACATCGTTTTCTATCTTTAAGCAATGATAGTTAAATTTGAGAATTTAACTCGAATCACTCACCGACATGTGTAGATTTGTTTCTGTAACGGGCGTCTCTAGAATGGATTGAAATACCTTCTTCTTCTTCTTTTTTAATTAATCTCACTCTCTTCTTTTTTTTTTTATATTTTTATATTTTTATTTTTATCTCTCTCTCCCCCTTCTCTCTTGTGTGTGTTATGTATATATGTTGTACGAAAGGGGGTTGTCCCCTTTTATAGACTCTTTTTTTTTTTGTTCTGGGCAATTGCCCACAATCTTTTTTTTAAAAAAATTATACTTTTTTTCTTGTGGGTAAGCCCCGTTTCATTTTGTTTTTTTGTGGGCGTTAATGGGCCACGATTTGTGTTTTTTTATTTATTAATAATATTTTTTTTAAAAACAATTGGGTCTTGAGCCCAATAATGTTACAGAGCTGAGGGTCCAGACACTACACAGCCGAGGTTCCAACTTCTCGCACCATATCATCCAACGCCTTGTACGAGCTCCCACCTTCATCAATGGCAGCTAGCCCCATCCCCCGGAGCTCCACCGCCTTCCCCCGCTCTGGCAGGTCCACGCGGACCGAGTCGGCCAACACTCGGGCGAGTTCATCCGAGTCAGGGACCGAGTCCATGCCGTCGCAGACCTTGACGGCTGCACCCAGCTCATCGGCAAGGAGCTTGGTGTTGAAATGGTTGTCCGCATGCATAGGCCAAGCCAACAACACCGTGCCGCCGATCAACCCTTCCAACACCGAGCCCCACCCGAGATGGGTCAGGTACGACCCGACGGCTCGGTGCTCGAGGATCACCTTCTGTGGGGCCCACCCTCTGATCACCCTCCCTCTCTCCGCCGTCCGTTCCTCGAACCCCCGAGGGACGATCTCCGCCGTATCGTCTCCGCCGCTTTTCTTCACCGCCCATATGAAGCGGACGCCGCTTTTCTCCAGAGCCGCCGCGATGGCCTCGCCTTGGGCCTTGCCCATGCTGACCTGGCTCCCAAATGCCACGTAGACGACAGAGTTCTCGGGGAAGGCGTCGAGCCACGCCGTTAGCTCTCCGACGGGGACAGAGCTTTTCCCGCCGCGGTCTTCGTCGGATCCGGCGGCGGGTGGGAGGATGGGACCCACAGGCCAGACTCGGTGATGGCCCATAAAATTCTTCTTCAGATCTTCGACGTATTTTTCTTCCAGTTCCTTGAACGTGTTTAGAATCAGTCCCCAGCTCGTGCTCGTGCTCTGCATGAGCTCCTCAAAGAACCCACGGTCGTCTTGTCCCCAGATCACCGACAACGTGTGAGCAGTTGTCGGGAGGAAGGCGATGGACTTGATCTCGAATTCCTCTGCGAGCTTGTTCGTCCACGGAACAGAGAACATGTCGGAGAGGATCGCGGCGGGTGGGTCCGGGGAGGATTCGAGCCAACTGGAGAGAGGGTGGCGGAGGAGAGAGAAAGCTTGGATCATGTCTCCGATGGCGTGGGTAGGGAGCTGAGACATGTTCTCGACGCCGGAGGGAATGGAAGGGTGGGAAGGGAAAGGGAAGGAGAGGGGACGGAGGTTTTCCGGCGAGTGGATGCGGAGGAGAGGGTCTAGATAATGGAGGTTATTGGGTGTGAGAACGACGGTGACGGCAGCGTGGCGACGGAGGAGGTGGTGGACGAGGTCGACGGTCGGAAGCATGTGGCCTGACTGTGGGAACGGTATCACCATTATGTGTGTCTTCTTGTTCTTCGCCATCGCTCTCTCTCTCTGGTTGTGGTGATCTTTGATTTGAAGGTTTGGTTGTGGAGATTATTAGAGTGAGGAAACCAGATTTTATAGAAATGTTTCTGAGCAATGCTCTTCTACGGATTTTCTGTAGGTGGTAGGTTTGGAAAAAAAAATTGTATGATTTTTTTAATAATTCAAGCATAAAACAAGACTAATTATTAGGAAAAAAAAAAACATTCAATACCTATTACTGGGAAAACATTTACCCGTCCGAATTCCCACATACATGTATGCTTAGACCAATTAAAAAAACATGGATCATGCTTCACGAGTTAGGTTTGGTCCTATACATTAAAAGTATGTTGGTAGTTTAATGGAACTCTACCACCTGGGAAGGGTTTTACATTCACCAATTAATAATAATCGGCAGCATGAGGGTTTGTATTGCATTTTTTTTTTACAATATTACAATATGCCCATTTTGAAATAAATATATGGTTATATCGTTTCACATATAGTTGAAAATTCGTAATTTTCTGAATGGTGGAGGTGGTAGTAGTAGTAGGTAAGCAATTCACTCCGATGCAGCTTTAAAATTTAATGACAACAAGATTCAATTAAAATAAAAATAAAAAAATCGTCCAATCATTTATAAATTAATCATATATACAACCAAGAAAACAACGCGTATAGCAAAAGGGTCCAACGTGGCATCTAGTGACTTGGACTAGCTGTGGCAATTCGGTTCAGGAATCTAGTCTCAAATCGTACCGAACCGATTAATTCGGGAATAGTTCGGTTCAGTATTATATAAAAATATCGAACGGTACAAGATTTAAGATATCGAATGGTTTGAAAAATATCGAACGGTATTTCGGTATTTTTATTTTTTAATTTAAAAATATTTAATGTTAATAATTAATTATAATAATTACTAAATATTAATAATTTATTTATGTCATGTATTTGGATTTATGTTTATTTTGTTTATTAATAATAATTAATAGTGATATTTATTTTGTTTAGCATTATCAAAATTCAATAAATTATTTATTTTTATTAATTTTGATTATATTTAATAGTAAATTGTCTATATTTTATTTTTATATCTTTTTATTTATATTATTTTTCTTTTTTTATATTGTAGATACTTTACTTTATTAATTAAAAAGATTGATTTCTATATATATAATATAATTTTTATTATATATATAATATAATTTTTAAAGCGTAATTTAAAGTTTTGATCATATTTGTAGAAAATTTCAAAATTATTATGTTAAATTTCTTTACGTTTATATCAAATTCAAAAATTCAAAAATTTTATTTTGTTGTCTAAAATTATTATGTTAGATTTTTTTATTTTTATACTATATAAATTATATAAATGATAAGTATGTTATGAACCGTCTTTATTTCAGTTCTTATTTTATATTTATTTATTAGTATCATTACGTCTCGAACCGTCATAATACCGAACCGAACTGAATAATATACGGTACTAATTTGATACAAATTTTATAATACCGAGTAAACCGTTTCCGAACCAAACCATTAAAATTCTGAACCGAATCCCAAAACGCTCACGCCTAACTTGACCTATTTAATCTCTCTGTAACAATTCAAATCTCTGCAGTTATTGGTTTCAACTCTCAACCGTATCTATTCAAATCTATGTCTCTGGGGCCCTTTTCAGCATTTGCTGTTGATGCTTTCACATGTGATGTAAACAATAAGTGTTTCATATACCAAGAAAGGCATGGAACGGGAGTCTATCAAACCTCCAAGGCATAAATGCACGTCCTAAATTAGCTTGTTTCATATACCAAAAAAGATTGTCTCATAGAAACTTCTTAAGCGGCATTAAAGCAGCAATATCAAACAATACATATCCCCGCAGACTCAAATCCACCTTTGAAGTGGACTAAGCTCTTATAGAATGCTATCTTACATTGCCCACTGTGTAAAAGTACCAAACTTATACACCAAAACCAGCAATACACGTATATCCCGACCAAGTAAAACCCTATTCTCTTGCCAAGTGCATTTTGGTCTAGGGTATTGTGCAAAGGTATCAGCGGCACAGGTGACAAGAATGATAAGCAAACTAGACCACGAGGCAACAGTTTTACCGCCACGAAGGAGCACAACCCTATAAAACAGGAACTAAGAAACTCTGCAGCAATCCGGTAAAGCAGAAAACATCCATACAATTACAATGGGAACATTGCCTAAGAAAACCAAGAAAACAGAGCAACAATGGCCGTGCAAATGATAATACAATCTCACAAGTTAATTCCAGCAGCAGAAACATGAGATCATCACTCATCTGTTTCGGAACAATGTTGAAGTAGTGGCCACAAGATTGAGTCTACTAAATAATACCAACTAACCACAAATCCCTGTGACGTAATTCAACATAGTGAAACTCGTTAGAGGCTTAGAGCTCAGACCACGGGGGAACTTCTATGAGCAATATATATTTCTTGATATAGCATCACCCAGTTCCTAATCGCACGAGGGTATTGACTCAAAACTTTAAAATTCTATGACATTGGTATTTTCCACTCGAAATTTTAGGCTGCAGAACAAGGACTAATCCAGCATACATAGAAATCAACGACTATGGCGTTCATCTCGCGAAGAGTAAATCGTCGAACAGGAAATGACAAAAAAAAAAACTTGCCTTGAGAAAACAGGGGAATCACTGATTATTGTTGCTCTTCTTCTTGCCGTTGAGAAGCTCGTCAGGAACAACTTTGAGAAGCTTCTTCTGCTTAGACTTGGCGATTTTCTTCAATGTGTTAGGGTTTGTGATCTTCTGCAGCTTGGTCCCCGATCTCAGGATGTTCTCCTTCTTCCTCTTCTCTCTCTCCTCTCTCATCTTCCTCTTCTCGATCTTATTCTTCCGGATCTCTTCCTTTAGCTCGTTCATCCTATCCTTGTACGCTCTCTTAATCTCCTTCTGTCTCTGCCTCTCCTCCAGACTCGGACCCTTGCTCCTCACCTGCACCGCCGACGCACGGTGCGTTCGCGGCTGCTTCCACTTCCGTCCAGAAACTTTTCCGGAGATCACACCATCGTATGTCGGTCTCCCAACCGCCATAGGCTTGTCGGGATCATTGGAGGAAGCGACGGCGCTCCGCTTGGAGGGAGGCATGGACGCGCCGCCATCGATGTCCATGGACGCGCCGCCATCGGCAATTATCTCGGCAGAGATGGAAGATTCTTGAGATTCGCGCTTCCGCTTGTAGGTTTTCCCACCGAAACCCTCGTCGAGATTCCGGAAATCTACGGTGCACGCCATTTCACTCCGCCGCTAATTTCCTGTGAATTCTAGAGGACATCTAGGGTTTTTCGACTTTATATATGGGAACAAAAAGGGCGAACCGATGTTTTTTTTTTTCATCCGAAAAGCGAACCGGGCCCGGTTCAAATATAAAGTTGTAGAGTCAATTTTTTGGCGTGTTTATATTTATTTGTTTTATTAAAAGTCATAAAAAATCCAATTTTAAAAATTGTTGAAAAGAAATATTAACATAGAGGTAATATTAATATTAAAGGTATTAAAATCTTAATTAAAAAAAATATTAACCAGTCCCCTCCTAGCATACAAACATTTGCAATTTAAAAAGGTAAATAAAAAGTTGAAAATAAATTATTAGTGGATATTACATAGAGGTAATGAAACAATTGTTACAAAAGAGAATTTGAAAAGATAAAAAAAATTTGTAAAAAAGTGCCCCCACGCAGGATCGAACTACGGACCTTCAGTTTACAAGACTGACGCTCTACCACTGAGCTATAGGGGCAGACATTTTTAATATATTATAACTTACGATAAAATAAATGCGATTCCGAAATTTGAATCTATATATATAAAAAAATTGGATTTGGAGGCTTCTAGTCACCTAAACAAGTCACCTCATCATCTATATAGATATTTAAAAATAAAAATTATAAACTTATTTTAACTATATAAAAAAAATTAAAATTGTCTTCCATACTTAAATGCTTATTTAATGGATAAAAAAATCATAGGAATTTTTAAATCTCTTATAATAATAATTCAAGACAATTAATTGGGTATAACACAATTACTTGAGAAATGTAACATAATTTTATTTTGTATGTGAATATATGAATTATAAATTTATTACGTATGCGAATTAATTGGCCAACTATTTATTTGCCCCACTAAAACAAAAAAGAAACGGTGGCAAATAACATTAATTAATAATTATTATGTCTATTTATTTAATTAATTCCATTTTTAGTGTATTATTGTGTGTACTATGTAACATCGTTTCTTTTTCACATAATACGGCTTTCCACTGAATTCTACGTATTAGTTTATTTTGGGGATAATGGCAAAAAAAAACATGAACTTTGTGTATTTGGTAAATAAATACACAAACTTTTATTTTGATAATAAAAATTACACAAACTTTTGGAATAATGGCAAAAAAAATGAACTTTTTTTATTTGGCAAATAAATACACAAACTTTTATTTTGGTAATAAAATACACAAACTTTTATATTTTTAGCACAAACCTCCACGAATAATAACGACGTAAAAAATAACGGAACCATTAACACGTCATCTACATTTGTACATGATAGATTATGATTATATTTATATTTATATTGATTTTAAATATTTAAATTTTAAAATTTGAATATAAATGACCTATATAATTTATTTATATTTAAAATTGTTTTTTAATTTTAATTTAAAATTTTATAATTTTTATATCGGATACGGATATTCACAAATATAGATGACGTATTGATGGTTCCGTTATTTTTTTTGACGTCGTTATTGTTCGTGGAGGTTTGTGCTAAAAATATAAAAGTTTGTGTATTTTATTACCAAAATAAAAGTTTGTGTATTTATTTACCAAATAAAAAAAGTTCATGTTTTTTTTTTGCCATTATTTCAAAAGTTTGTGTATTTTATTACCAAAATAAAAGTTTGTATATTTATTTGCCCAAATACACAAATTTCATGTTTTTTTTGTCATTATCCCGTTTATTTTGGGTTCATCGGTAAGATTTGGGGTCTGGGTCTTAATCTAGTTCAAGATCAATTTTGCAAAGAATTCAATTATAACCACTGTTTTAGAGTTTATGTTGAACGAAACAATGGACTCAAAGTACTAGGGTCCGGTTAAGTCACAGAGTAAAACATTTTTGGGGTTATCCAAGGAAGTCTTCGTAATCAATTAAAAATTGCGAAAGGATGGAGATATCCCAACATCCAAACAGGGACTTGAGTAGAGGGAGAAGAACGGAGAAGAAGACGGACTTGGACATTCTGAAGTCTTCAGTCACACTCTTAATCTGGCTCTCACTCTCTCCTTCTGCAATCTTCCGGTTCGTTGTCCCTATGCTCTCATCGATCTTCTATGGCTTCTCGTTTTTCGCATTTCCTCTGTTCATCGCTGGATTAATTGTTTCGTTCAGCTCCATGGCCAATGCGATCGTTTGGGGAGAACGCTCTGTTCTATGGTCTCTCGATCCTCGACGGAAACCTCAAGCTTTTTCGAACTGGTCTCCTCAAACTTCGTTCTTTAGGGTTTTTGTCCCAAAATTTGATTTTTTTTTGGTTCGATGGCTAAGCGGCTCTCACTGTTCGGTTCTATCTTTAAGAATGCATGTAATTTCAATGTTAAATGTGAATATTTCTTTGCATTTCATATAGTTTGTGAATATTCCCCGGACCCCGCTCAACGGGATGCTTTGTGCACCGGGCTGCCCTTTGTGAGTATTCTAGATGAATGATGGCATACTTCCCTTACAGTAATCAGATAGGTGTGATGGATGTTGTGTTTTTTGCTATTCAGCTATTTAATCTATAGCTTTACGGAACTATATTCCTTTTGCCCAAGAAGAAAGTAAATTTATGTATGCTTTTATCTTTGCTTGGCAGTGGCATGTTTTAGTTTTCTTTCTTTGATTTTTTTTTTTTTTTATGGAGGGAGATAATCATCAGAGGTAGCATTTTCATATGCATCCTAAGCGATCAAGTCAAGGAGATGGGCCAATTACTAAGCCAGTCGGAAGTAGTGATAGGCTTAGGAGGAGAGGAGGTCCAGAATGTATGGTCACTTGTACTATTATTACACTCGAACCAGCTTACCTAGTAGGGAA
>NW_010965696.1:1630296-1636415 GCF_000463585.1 Tarenaya hassleriana
AGGGAAAGAAAGACAAAGACAAGAACATCAGCCTCACAGATTGCCAAGATGCTGCATAAAGGGAACCGCTCGCATCGGGCGTCAAAGGCTAGTGTAAGCATTATTTTCTTATCCTTACGCTGTTTTACCATTCAAATTAACTGAAACTTGAGTTTTGGTTACTTTATGGTAGCTGTTGATTTCTCCTCCGTTGTACTGCCATGTGGATTATAAATGGATAGATTATAAGCCAATTTTAATTTCTGAGTCTTGCTTTGATTTTACCTGGCTGTTCAGTTCGTGAAGGATAAATCTTTGGCTGTTGGTTTCGACAAGGCTTCTTTTTATTAAGCTCTAAAGGAAATGGTATCATGAAAGATCTTTATAATATATCCTTGTGGGTGTTATTTCGGTTATATTTATTTGTGATTTTTTTCTGATAATAGAGGATTGCAACATATTTCCTACTGTTCTTCTACCATATAAATAATCACAAATGACAAGGAAAGGTTTTGTTTTTCAGAAAAGTTCAATGCTTGCATCTTCTTTGTCTTTCATGATGGAAGACCATTCCTCCTTTTAGAATTATAATCCCTTCCATGCTCAATTTTGGCTCCCCTTACTTCCCTTGACAAAATTATCTGGATGCATCATGCATATTTTATCGTTTCAAACTGTTGAAGTGTTTACCCTAAGAGATAACAGATCTTGTGATGCCATGTTTGTTTGGGTCCTCTTTAACTTTCAATTTTTATTTCGAAAACAGATGAATATGGTCTGCATTGATATCTTAAAAAAGGCTGGTTCGAGGCAGAAATGCTTGAGTATGTTAAAGAGCTGGCTTTGAATGGTATGTGGCGCATCCCAACACTTGGTCATTGATGTGTGGACTTTTTGACAACATGCGCCCTTCCTCTCGTTTTCCTGTTTTACTAGTGGTTAATTGCTTTGAGCATCTTTCAAGAACCAGGTAAATATAGAAAGCATTGCTCTTCCTCATGATTGTTAACTAGATATCAGCTTATAACTGAGGTTCCTAGTTATTTCCTCTGAAGTTGTTTTTTATGTTAATTATTCACTTTGGAGAAGATGACCAAATACATGCCAGAGAGAACATGAATCTTGTTTATTTTTTGTTGAATTTGCTCTAGTAGAATTGCTTTGAGATGTATATTAATTATCTTTAACCTGAATACATGTTGATTACATTGATTCTGTTATTCAGCCAATCGCAGCCAACCTTCGCCATTCAACAAGAAAGAGAAGAGCTTCTGTAGATCTGGAAGATTACACTGGCAATTCCGGAGCAGAGGATGAAGACTTAATGTCAGGATATTTCCTCTGAATATTGTAGCTTCCATCCTCACATATTAGAAGCTAATTTATTTTTGACATTGAAATTAATCCTTCTCATGGTGTTTTAGAGTTGGTTGTTAGCGTCTTTGGGTCTTTGCCATCATCAACAACTCGTCAAAAACAGAATGATGCATGGCACAAGAGATTTCACGTGCTTTTCTGCCCGTCATTTTTTCTGTAATCTTATATGTCAATGTCATCTTGCCACCGTTTGATAATTGTCTTGTCGTGTCTAGTTGATATGCCTGTAAAATAACACTTGAGGAATGGATCATAGTATCATAGGAATGATATTCCTCCAACTTGTGAACTAGCGATTCTGTGGTGGCTGATTATGTTTTCTTTTTCTATTATATATCCAGGTTTACAATGGAGATGATTACACTGGATCGAGGATTGTAAGCAGAGCTTATGAGCTCTGAGATGCGGTAAAGGCGCAAGTCTCTTTGATCTCATAAGTAAATCTCCACAAAATTTTGACGTTAGCATTGCCCTTGAGCTTTTCCTGGAATCAAAATCTCTTCCTGTTTTAGGTGCATGCGATGCTATCACAGATGGACCCAACATTGGTTACGTATTGTGACAAGATCGCAGCTCCTGATGATCTGAGAGGATCTATCCTTGTTTTAGCTCCCATTGTCCAGATGGGAACCGTCACTAGGGCCAGTGCCCGGCTATGAAATGTGCAACCCGAGGTTAATCTGGATGAAAGTTATGAAACTCTGAAACGGCCCAAGAAAAGCACCGATACTGCACATTCAGGTTATCTCCCCCCCCCCCCCCCCCCCCAACTCTAGTTTCTGTTCTGTCTTGACGTGATTTTTTTAGGATCACGGCTTCGTATAAAACTTTATACCTTTTCATCTTCTGTACTTATTGACATTGTCAGAAATCTCAAACTTTAGAGTTACCATCTTTAGATTGTTTCCGCCGGACGGGACTTTAACGACTTGTTTATCAGCAGACAAATCACATCATCACCAAGAGTCGGACCAAGCAAATCCAACTCACGAGCTATTGTCACTGCCTACCGAGTCAAACGCGTCAGACCCGAGAAGGAGAAGGAGAAGTAGAAGAAGCATCTGCAGAAGATGTGGATATGTCAGAAAGCGGAAATTCAAGCCTGGTGGAATCTGTCAAGGGGCTTTTGTTAGAGCGTATGGAAAACTACGGCGTTCCACAGCTGGAGAGGCTCTATACCATCATCATGAAGGCTGTTTTTGAGAGAAAGGACAAAGGGTTTGGTCTTGATGATCCCAAGGTTTCAATTTTTCACGTATTTTTCTGAGTAGGTTAAGAACCCTAAAACTCTTATATATATATGATATATATTAGGGTTAAGATTACAAAGAACTTTAATGTTCTTCCTTAAAATAAAAAAGAATTGCATTAACAAAAAAAAAAACAAGAAGAATTGCAAAACTAATAAAAAAAAAATATATTCCCCGGATAGCTGGTTTCATGGACGAACGACGTCAAGAATGTCCGTTATCTTTAACGGAGCAAAATTGGGCGCGAGGGAACATAAAATAACGGCAGGGAAATAACGGAATTTTGATAGATAGTCGGTACAGATTGTCATCACCAAATATAGAGAGCCTCCATCTGCCTCTCTCTTCTCACCCCAAAGATTCAATCTCTCTCTAATTTCCTTTCTTTTAGCTTTTTCCTCTTCTCCTTCTCTAAACCCGAAAACAACATAGAATCGAAACAGAAATCACAAGAGAGAAAAAAAAAGAGAGAAGAGAAGAAGAAAAAAACCGAGTCGAAAACGGTCTCTCTTCCTTCCCATGGGATACATTCGGAATTTGGTATCCGATTGCTTGAATTCCCGAAGATAGTCGAGAAATTGTTGGAGGCTACAACACTAGGAGAAGGGAAAAAAGCATCGAATTCGATCCCATGGGAAGTTGTGTTTCGTCGCCTTTGAAGGCTTCTCCTTTCAGGAAGCGACCGATAAGGAGGAAGAGTTATGGAAGCAATACATCCACCGTACCTCGTTACGATTCCCCCACGAATCTCTCCCGAAAATCGATTTTCCGGCCACCAAACCGTGTCCTCCCCGATCCCGTCGCAGATGACATTCTCCTCAAGTACGAGATCGGGAGAGAGCTTGGTCGCGGTGAATTCGGGGTCACTCATGAATGCATCGAGCTCGAAACTCGAGAGAGGTTCTTCCTCCCATTTTTTTTTGTTTTTCGATCACGAAAAAATATATAGTTCGATTATTTGTTTGGATGAGTTAAAGAAAGTTTTTATTTTCTTTATGCTGAAGGTATGCGTGTAAAAGGATATCGAAGGAGAAGCTGAGGACGGAGATTGACGTCGAGGACGTAAGGAGAGAAGTCGAGATCATGATGCATTTGCCGAAGCATCCAAACATTGTTAGCTTCAAAGAAGCTTTCGAGGATAGAGATGCTGTTTATCTTGTCATGGAGCTCTGTGAAGGCGGAGAGCTTTTCGATCGCATCGTTTCTCGAGGGCATTACACTGAACGCGCAGCTGCTTCTGTCGCCAGAACCATTCTCGAAATCGTTAAGGTGACGGTTTTCGCTTTTTTCCCGATGGTTCGACGCCTTTCCTCCTCTTGCGAGTAAGTTTATGTGTGTTGCTGTGTAGGTTTGCCATGAACACGGAGTGATTCATCGTGACCTAAAGCCCGAGAATTTCCTCTTCGCTAACGGATCCGAATCCGCACAACTGAAGGCAATTGATTTCGGACTCTCGATTTTCTTCAAACCCGGTATAAGCATCACTCGCTCTCTGCATACATCCTCATGAATAACATGTTCTTGATCAGTTAATTCTTTAAACTCATTCAAAACAAACTCGAGTTCTTTCAGGCCAAGTTTTCGGGGAGATTGTGGGAAGCCCTTATTACATGGCTCCCGAGGTCTTGAGACGTAACTATGGCCCCGAGATCGATGTATGGAGCGCAGGTGTTATACTCTACATCTTGCTTTGTGGTGTCCCTCCCTTCTGGGCAGGTAATCAATCTCTCGAATTTTCCTTTCGATTTCTTGTACACCCGAATATCTGGGAGCGCAACCAGTTAAACTCTTCGACGAAACATAGAAACCGAGGAAGGAATTGCTCAAGCGATCGTCAAAGGGAGCATAGATTTCGAGAGGGATCCGTGGAGCAAGGTGTCCGAAGAAGCGAAGGAACTTGTTCGAAACATGCTTGATCCAAATCCTTATAGCCGACTTACCGTCCGGGAAGTTCTCGGTACTACGCATACCCGAATTCGTTTCCGAGATAACGATTAAGAACTTTGTCTGACGACACTCTCTCTCGATGTCTTTAACAGAGCATCCTTGGATCCGGAACGCGCAAAAGGCACCGAATGTGAATCTTGGAGATAACGTCAGGACAAAAATACAGCAGTTCATGTTGATGAACAAGTTCAAGAAGAAAGTCCTGAGGGTATGCATGTGTGTGCATATATATAATGTGTATATGTGTGTGTGGATATGCATTTGATTCAGACTCGGTATTTTTAGATCGTAGCGGACAATTTACCAAATGAGGAGATAGAAGGGATAGTGAAGATGTTTCAGATGATGGATACCGACAAGAACGGAAACTTGACGTTTGAGGAATTAAGAGATGGGCTAAGGAAGGTAGGAGAAGGCGTTCCGGACAGCGATGTGAAGATGCTAATGGACGCGGTGAGTTCTTCGGACAAGGTTTCTGGTATATTGTTTTAGATTAAATCGATGAGACCGTGAAACTGTGTGACACCGAGTATGATATTTAGGCGGATACGGATGGGGATGGAATGCTGAGTTGCGAGGAATTCGTAACGGTGTCGATTCATATGAAGAGAATCGGAGGGGACGACCACTTGCGCCAAGCTTTCAGATACTTTGATCAGAACAACAACGGATTCATCGAGCTCGACGAGCTCAAGGAAGCTCTCTTCGACGTCAAGCTTGGCCACACTAATGACCAGTGGGTCAAAGATATCTTTTTCGATGTCGACCTCAACAAGGTCAGTCCAAGAAAATTACAGAATTCGTAACATACTCACTTAGAATCACGTATATATACTTCGATTTTCGTCAATGGTGAGACATTCGATTACAAGAACCGAATTAACAATACCATAGCTCAAATACTTTTGGATTATTCTCTATTTATAGAGAATCAATGGATATCTAAGGAAGAGATATGATACGTCAGACACATACTACATCTCTTCGGGCGTGTACATTTACAGTGAATTTTGTCGGGTGGGTTTGGCAGGACGGGCGGATAAGCTTCGAGGAGTTCAAGGCGATGATGAAAACGGGAACGGATTGGAAGATGGCGTCGAGGCAGTACTCGAGAGCATTGCTGAACGCTTTGAGCATCAAAATGTTCAAGGAGAGCAGGGCGGACGTAGGGGACAGTGGCCAGAAGTCGTACTCCATGGAGTTTCCTCTGGCCAAAAAGAAAGCCAAGTTGCTCGAAGCTCCCAAGAACAAATCCATGGAGCTCGCCGTCTCTAAAGCTTATAAGCCCTCAGGTCTCAGAAACTGAACCCACGCACACTCTGTGTGTTGCGTTTTTTTTTGGTCTTTGAAGGTTGAGTGAAAGAGATTTGATTTCATGTGCTGATTTTGTTGAAATGTTCTTCTTTACATTAAACCCGTTTTGTCCATCGTTTGGGTTCGAACAAAGAAATGAAAGTGAAAACAGATAATGTGAAGACAAAACACAGTCAGATAATTTTACACTACACGTAGTAGCAATTTGTCACAAACCCTTTTTAATTATCCCTCCGGACAACGGCGAAAAGA
>NW_010965696.1:1636712-1689112 GCF_000463585.1 Tarenaya hassleriana
CGGACAACGGCGAATAGAGCGTCGCTTCAGTTCATTCCCCGGTATCTGCAAGAATTCCAATGTCGGCACAGACTGATTCTTTTACCTTTTCCTTCTCTAACTCGTACCTTCAAACACGATGGATGGCAGAAGCGGGAAAAAGGGAACGTTGTGGGACGTGATTGAAGCATCTAGAGAGGAGGCTTCATCGGTTGTTGTCACCTCTGCCGCCCAAACCGCCGGTTTTGGAGTTTGCCTTACCCTTCCCACCGCCTCCTCTCGTCTTGCTACTGTAACCGCTCACGGGTTTCGAGCTCGTTGACTTGCTACTGCTACAAGCTGCGGCTGCATGTGTGTCCACATCAGCCAGTCCATTCTCCAGTGCTCTCACCAGATTCTCGAAATAGTTTTTGGTCACGCTGTTACGAATAAACCAAGAACAATTAAAGAAACATGGGCAAGCTTTTCTGCTTTAGTAGAGAACCAGATAGCAGAGGATTCAAAACTGAAATGGCCTTTAAGACCAACAATACAATAGATGTAACGGGGCAAATGAAATGATTACCTAGTCAAACCAGCTAACTTTGTCCGGAAATCATTGAAATCCTTGGATGGGCCTTCGGCATTGAGAAACTGATTCAGCTCTTTCTCTGCACATTGATGGAGCCTCTCCAACCCCGATTCCGCCTCCCCTGATCAATAACAAGACAAAAGTTTCAGTTTCTTGCTTCCCAAGGAACGAACAAGAACATGGTACACATGACCAGCATGCCCTTCTGCACAAAACCACAGGATCAAAGGTACAAAACCTTGCAAATACTCGAAAAATCGTCGTTTGGCATGCTCGTGTTCAGGCAGGTAATACCCATATGCATATGTCCATTTCAGGACACGCCTGCATTCAATTATCTGCACAAATAGCACTACATGAGAACAGAGATGTTATACAGAAGTCTCACGTAAAATACTTGAAATGGTTCATCTACTAAACCTGAAGCCAGGCCTCTGTGATGAACTTGAGCTGAGATTCTGGTGTGCACTGTTTGTCACTAAGCTTCTCGAGCTGGCAACATATCAAGCGGTTAATCAAGTTCAAATTTAACAACAAGAACACTGCATGAGAAATAGCCAAAATCATTTTCAGTTAAAAAAATTAACATAGAAACGGTATTGCAAGTATAAACACAGCAATTCCAGGCAAGTAAAAGAATAAATGGCTACCAAAGGCTCAGATAAACACAAGAAAAGCTACAAAGGGTAAGCAAGAAACACCGCATCGTTCATTTTAAGACCAAAGAGACGGTTGCAATTAATCCATCTGAATTCGCTTCCAAGAAGAACACATGATTAAGCTAAAGATCAAAGGCCAAAAAGCTTTCAAAAAGCAGTAAGAAGGTAAACAAGACAATAGATCTTACATGCACGGATTGCATTTGCTGCAGATCTGCCATAGCTTTTTGCCTCGACTGCCAAAACACCAAAAGAGACATACATATGATGAAGTCAAGATATGTAAAGAAGCTCTCTTCCATAAGCTGAAGAGAAAACTAACTCTTGGTAGTTCTAGCAGCCAATAAGAGAACATATATAGCAAATATATTATATTTTGCATACCAATTGATTACTAGCCCAGCGTTCATAATAATGGGTGTATCTCTCGAGCGAATTCTTTGCCATCTCTCGCCTCCTTTCGGTCTCGTCATACTAATACATGAAAAGAATACAGGTTTAGAGGGAGAATAAGCTATAAACGACCATCAGATGACGTGATTGCAGAAAAAATATATCATATCCAGAAAAAGTACCAAAGGTCGTACCAGCCCCTCTTGCTTGGCTGCCTCATAACGGTTACAAGCATAGAAACCACCAGTTCTTTCCCCGTGGTCCGACCAAGCACCAAGGCAAAGCCTGAAATTTTATCGATGAAGTCGCTCTTTTTAGTATTGCAAAAATATATAGCAAGACATTGAACAGCAACAATCACAAAGAAACAGCCAAAGAACAGACAAGGAAATAATTCATAAACAGAGATTGACCATTACCAGCAGAATTCATATTTACAAGGCGGTGTGCATGTCATATGCATACAGCCTTGATTCTTTTCAATTGGCCGCTTACACTTTGGACAAGGCTTTGAATTGGCAAGTATCCTGGGTATGAGGACGTAAAGTTTGATTAGCATGAAAAATACGAAAACTGTATATGCAACAGAAAAATAAAACTCTAAAATGCAGAAATATATTCATCTGCCAAGATATATAAATTACATATGGAAAGCACAAACACGGAAAAAAAGATCCAGATAGTTAGACACTATACCAATTCATATTTTCAGATTCTGCGCTGTTCTTTAGTATCCATTTCGCAACTGTACCACAGTCAACAGGACGGTGAGCCTCCTCTGTGCACTGAAATTCAGATTTAATATAGGATTAATGAAAAAATTTTATCGACGAGAGTTACATATATTAGGAGAAAAAAGCAAGTTAGAGGGACTCAACTCCAAGAACTTACATTCCAACAAAAGCTATATGAACATAGGCAGGAAACATCATAACTTCCGGTACCCGCAGCAAATTCAATTGCATACTCACATCCTGGGGCAGGACACCATTTCATCTGAACCAAACAAACAAAGATAACAAATACTGAAAATACCTGATCAATGTATCATTATGGTGAAAGTCCGGAATTTGCAGAAAGTAAGAGGAGGAAACTTTGATTCATTCGAGATTTAGTTCAGGAGGTAGGACTATACAAATACAAGTTCTAGGATATGAAAAACACATAAGCAGTTACACAGCATGGATAGATTTCCTACAACAATATTAACAACCTACAAAGACCAAGTACAGGAAGAAAATCCAGGGAAATTTTAGCAACCTTTTTCCAACATAGTGAAAGCAAAAGGCTCAATGACAGAGGAGAGTCAAGTCCATGAGGCAAAAGGAACAAGTAATTTGCACATCGAGCTTAACTGTATGGTGTATGCATCATGATTAATGAGTTATCTTGAAAACCTTTACCTTTCTGTTGTCTTCAATGTAAGACCTAAGAAAATATCTATCATACTTGTCCTTGTCTTCCTCAGATGCCAGCCTCTCGATCATATCATGTCCAACAGCAGCAGGGCAAGATGGATCTGGACATCTCAGCATCAAACATCCAGGGCCATCATTGATTGTTGTGCTTATGTAGCCTAATAAAAAAACGCAGCATATAAGTTAAGATATGCTCTTCTCACCAAAAAAAAAGCAAACCATTAATTTCAGACAATCCAAGCCATTCAAAAATAAAATTAGAAGACACAGATCTAGTTGTAAATAACTTTACAACTATGTTTGCAAATGCTTCACTGATAAATCAATTAAATAACTATCAAATCTAACCGTCCTGTCTACTGGTAAAAATTCAGATGTACAAGTCTAGGGATGCAGATGGCAGAGAGATCCAAGGCCTAAAAATGGAACAATGAAATGCTTAATGAGGTCTTACACACCTGTCCAGCATGTCGTGCAGAAAGGATGGCCACAAGAAACCGATGCAATTCTCTCAGGAGGGTAGGATTCGAAACATATCCCACATGTAATCTAGATGTGGTATTATTTATCAGTAAGACAAACATATAAGGAGAGAAATATGAAAACCACTCCACACTTCAGAGTCATTGTTTGTAAATGTCATACTTCTCCACCAACGGACGAGGAAAAAATGGGTTTTTCCAATAGCCCAACAGTCCTCCGAACTCTTTCTTCATCAGCAAACCATTCATCGTGAACTTTACTAACGCTCCTGAAATGCCACATTTACCATCGCATTAAGAAACTATGGAAAGCAAAGAGCATGGGCATGAATAATTGGAGCAAAACCTATATTCATAAATATAAATAACGAAAACATTCGCATAGCAAAAGGAACTGTCATTTAGAACAATTTTAAAGAAGGGAGGACATATAGATAAAATTAAAAGACAGGACATGCTGAAAACAATGTAATCACACACACTGGACGTTAAGAGCATTTACCAATGATAGTGATGAAGCAGAATGCTTGCTTCGACTTTGGATATGGAAAGGACCATAGAGATTCTTGCAATATCATCCTTCTGTTGCCTGCGGATATCTTCTTCCTTAAGAACGCCATAACCTTTCTGGAAGGAGGTATATACAACAATAACAGCCCAATGATTAAACTGAACAACAGATCAAACCTTCAATATAAAACCAAATGAAGGGAAAAGAAAATTATGTCATGTCATGCCATAGCTTTCTACACGAAAGCACTTTGTAAGAGCATTATCAGAATTAGCATTCAACTGTCCAACTCTGGACATAAAACAATAGAAAAAAAAACTAAGTGGAACTGAAATTTTATGTATCTGCTATGAATATGATACTAAACCAATGCTTTCACAGACATAACTTTTAGATAAGATCTGCCATAGGTCAGAAGCTAACAATTGAGAACCCAGAGGAAAAAAAACAACTGCAAGGACATCAAGGCTATAAACTAAGACAGCAACTGACAAGGAGTAACGCTAACAAAATGGTAAAAAATTGAACTGGTAAACATTAAATCAGCTCAAAATGACAACAATTTCCAAATTTGAAAAGGCCTGCCGCGCCCTCACTTTCCACTAAAGGATCAACCAGAAAGCCACTAAACACAGTTTTACCAAAATTAGAGTCTTCAATGATAAACAAAATTCGGACCTCCAATATCAGCCAGCAGCTAAAGTAGAATCTTCTAAAGACCATAGCTTCTACATCAATCAGCGACTGAAATAAGCGAAAATTTTCGAATCAAACTCACCTGAGAGCGATGCGAGGCGATCATCGCGGAATCGTTGGTGTCTTCCTCAACGAACCCGTAATCGGGTTCCGCATCATCACTGTCATCGTAGTCCTCGGTCCCGCCGCTGTAGAAATCATCCTCCCCCGATTCCATATCGTGCGCATCGAGCATATCATCTTCGGAATCCATGATCGATCAACTCCCACAGAGAGGAGAAAAAAAACCCCAAAAGACAAGGAATTCGAAGAATTAGAAGAAACTCTCCCTTCTAGGCAAGCTGGAATTAGGGTTTGGGTTCGTGACCAAAGTTTCCTGCTTTGGGTGTAGAGAAGAACAACCACTGGGGAAAAGGACATAAATTTGATTAGAAAATCGTGCAAGGAATCGAAATTTCGGACAATTATGATGCTGGGATTGTTGGGTCTGCTGTTCTTGTAATGGAGTTAGGTCCACTCCAGTAAAACTTTACAGGGGCAATTAAACAAAAAGAAAAAAAGAAAAACAGGATAAAAAAAAAGATTTAACACTATGTAATTCATCTTTAACCAAATAAAAAAAAAACAATAAGTTATCATATTATTACTTGTTAAAAATACAATTTATATAATTATAAAAACTGAGATTAGCAATATGCAACTAATCCAAATGCACATATATACTCTTTACACTTACTATAATACACACTATGGGTTATCCAAGAAAAAAATCAACACAAAAGACAAGAAATTTAGGGTTAGATCATATACTTAATGTAACAGCAGCAAAATTAGCGTATAACTAATCTCAACAGTTGCATCACAACTCTGCCTGCAGTCTTCAGTTAAGAAACTGTCATCTACTGATGATGAATCTGCTCACAAACAACCTGAAACAGATGAAGCTGTAGACAAATCAAGAAGACAAGGGCTGTTTCATCAGATTTCCCTTAATCGGGTTTGTGTTCAACGTTTGAAGAACACAGCAAAAAATGGACAGGACCATAACAAAGAATATGCTTTTGCTTATGGAAAGACGGCTCATTTCATGAATTGATTCAAAGATGGAAAATGCGTACAATGAGGCTGAGGCAAGTTTGTCACAAGATTTAGAAGCATACAGTTCGCCTGACTATCTCTTCTAAGTTGTGCACAACTGCCTGCCACCATCACACACTGTCAAAGTCGCAGTTCTTTTCTCCCCAGTTGCAGACTATAAACCGCAGCGACTTTTCCACCAATCACGATTAATGAATCCGAGCCAATCTGCATAGCACTTCATCTCTAACAACAGATCCTAATGCTTATGTTGCTTGTGGCTTAACCACGGCCAAAGTGGCAGGCACAGTGGATACTTCCATGGTTAAACAAAAGCACTGGGCTGTCCACTCCTGCTAACCCCCCGTAGATAATGGATAAGATGGTCACACCAGAGCAAGAGATTGCAATGTTATTCTGCCATAAACGCTATCAGGAAACATCAGCAACCTTTAGGAGAAGTTGTAAGCAATGAGAGAAGAGAATGAAAACCACGACTATCCTCCAAGAAGCCATGTTTGGGTCCAGCAAAAAACATTAACAGGTGGACATAGTGTGAATAGTCAGTCTATAGCGGGTTTACGTTGATGTGAATGACAGATAAGATTAAGACTAGCTACTTTCCTACAGTATCCAACTCGACGACAATTTACTGATCCAGCCAGTATCTAGGATAACTCAATTCCAGAGGAAAACAATACTGCTTTGACATTTATATCCAAGATCTACTCTAGAGTAATGAGCTTTCTTAGATACCAGGCAATAGTTGGATAATAAACCTATAAATCCCAAATCAAACAGGCTCAGCTACCCACCTTTCTCACTTGATATGAAATTGTCGTCTAGTTTCTCACCTTACATTTCTGCACAATAAATTACTTCAGCACACACTCATTGCTGGATTCAGCTTGTATGTTCTTCTTTTACTACACTTTTCAGTTTATCCTCCTTCACCGAAGCTTTTCGTTTTCCTTGAATGTGATGTACAAACGCGGCAATTATGACATGGAACTTTGGTGGAACCTTGCTTGATGAAGAAACATTTAGACCAGCATCTTTCAAAGCGCGAGCAACATGCTTTTGGGCTTTCAGGAAATGCATATTACACAGTGAAGGAACAGTTGATGCAAGTGTTGGCCTGCTACAAGTTATTGGTCCTGATTGAGCTCTGAAATGTACAAAATAACGACAAAACTGAGAATAAATTCAATAAAGTAATCATCTTTCTAAATAGAAATTTTCAGAGAAAATCAAATAAATAGCTTTCAGTGGATGCCAATAACGTGTGTACATTACACAGATCTCTTGAATAGTTTGGGAAGAGGACACACACGCACAGACAGTCAAGAAACAGTAACGAAATTGATAACTTTGAGAGCTACAAGAGCTGCAAGAACATAAAAGCAAATTGAAAGAGAAAATACGAATTAAGGTTTGAATTTTTTTCTTCTTCTTGTTGATTAACTCTCTGTGAAACCTCAGTTAAGAAAGATAATGGTACAAATTGCCATTGGAGCTTTTAAGGTTTAGGAGATAAATTTGCAGAACATACTTCCTCATGTAAGATCTCAACTGAATAATACACAAGTCCTCAGAAAATTCTACAAGTGAATTTTCTTACACAGTAAAGAGAAATTATATGAATCTGAAATCTGGTCTATATTCTATAACTTTTACTGACGAACTATTCCAACTCAGATTGCACAAATACTGATCCCATCCCTTGGTTGAATGGAAACATTAACATGACCTAATTGTGAAAACGACCATTCTCTTATTAAACATAGTTTACTGTTTGCAAAGCAGACACAGAAGGAGAGCTGCCCATACATAGGCGCTAGCAATCACGATCTTATAATACACTGAATCATATTTTCCATAAGTTGGAGTTCGGGTATAATTCTCATCTTCTCATCCCCTCAAAACCAATAAAACAGAATAAGGGTCATTCCAGTCCAGACCCTTTCTGCAATTGGAAGACGGCTTCTTGAATCATTACACGACACATCGTTTGCAAGGAAATTCCAATTCCTTGTCATTACATAAAGTCACTGCCCAAAGATTGCAAATTTCAGAGAACACACGGGTAAATCGGCGAGCCCATCATTCCCCAGCGGAACACACGCACAAGCCAACACAAGGAAAGTGAGAATTAAAACTCGGAAAAGGGAGTTCGAAGCAAACCTTTTGATGACGTATTCACACGCCTTGTAGAGCTTTTGCTTCTTATCATTGACAATATGCAGGTGACAGAAATTCGTGAGTGCCATGGCCTTAAACTTACAGCCCCCGTACGAGCACCGAGAACAGCTCTTTGTATGCGGATCGCTTGTGACGCCATTACTGCCACCATTGTTATTCCCGTTTTCTCCACATCCTTCCACGGGATCACCGTCACCGGTCTCACCCTCGGGCCCCAGCCTCGGTCTCTTGTTTGGCTGATTCTGTTCGTCCTTGAAAGGACTAACGCCAAACCTCCAGTAATACTCCCTGTACTGCGCCTTGAGATCCTCCATTAGAGCCCAGTAATGGTCTCTATAGACCTTGGAAAGCTGCTTCAGGTGGTGCGACCGGCGCCGGAGAAGCTCCGTGCGTGTGAGGTGAGTGGAGCGCGCGAGGATCTGATCCTCCCGTGCCATCGTAATCGGCGAATTAGCCATCGGCGGTAAGAGGCTTGTGCTAGGGTTAGGGTTAGGGTTCAGAATTTGGGATTCTCCGGCTGCGGCGGAAGAAGGGTGCCGAGGGGGTTTGGAAGTAGAAGGATGTTGCTGAGGCTGCTTGGGAGCAGACGCCATTGCCATCGCACGAGGATCACAGAGAGAGAGAGAGACGTTATCCTTCGAAAATATGATGTTTTGAAGTTTCATTTTTTGAAATTTCCTAGAACAGTATTTGCTGATTTGGATAAAGAATTTGGAATATTCTTTTTCTATATAAAATATATATTTTATATATTAATTGAATGAAACCGGTTGCGAAATCGGTTTATAGTCATGTAGGTTTACTTCGGTTTTGGTCTGAATAATTTGGTCTTAAGTCGGTTTACCAAGTCAGTTATAAACTGGTTTTGTAATCTTGAATCTTGATGATGTCTCTCTCGCTCTAAAACCCTAGCTAAGCTCTCCCGAGTCTCCCAACTCACTCTCACTCTCTCTCTCTCTCTCTCTCTGTCTCTCTCTCTCTCTCTCTCTCTCTCTCTCTCAAGGGTTTTAGACGCGAAATTCTGATTTCATTTCCTTGGTGCCTCCGATCGTCTCTTCCCTTATCCATATTTTGTCCGAGTCTTCGAACTTACTGTAAATGGATCTGCCTAGTCTCGCCTTGATCCTCCGAGCCGCCGCCCTCAGCCCTAATCCCGATGAACGCCAGGCCGCTGTGCAGAACCTTAATCAGGTTTCTTATTTTCGTTTCTTTTCTTTGTCCCTTGCTGCTGTTGTTTTTGTTAGTTCTTGTCTTTGTGTATCGTGGTTCGTGAAATGGAAACAAACTTAATTGGTTTCTCTCTTCTTGAATTCTGTCTTTCTTCTGTTGATATGTAATTATCCTTGTTTCTATCTGTTCAAGGTTGGATCTTTATAGCTTTGATCTTTTTGTGGTTCAAAACTTTCTTTGATCAAGTTTAAGAACGCAGTCTTTCTTTTTCTTGTTTGTTTTGCAGTTAGAGCACACGCCCCAGCACCTTGTGAGACTGTTGCAGATAGTTGTGGATGGCAATTGCGACATGGCAGTGCGTCAAATTGCTAGTATTAATTTCAAAAATGTCGTCGCTAAGAACTGGACTCCCGAAGAATCTGGTAATTGTTTCGGTGCTCGGTTCAGACATAAATAATGCCAGAAAGTCCTTCAAGATTGTGTTAGAGAAGTTTCGTAACTTGATGTTGCAGGTGAGCAGCAGAAAATTTTGCAAAGCGATAAAGATACAGTGAGGGACAACATCCTTGTCTGTGTCACCCAAGTTTCCCCCTTACTCAGGTAAGCTGAGGTTATCTGCCATCTTTCGGACTTATCATTCAACTACCTGTACTTTTTGGTTTCTGTTTTTGAGGATTTATTTTCTACATGCCATATGGGTGTTCACCTGGCCTGACTTTAAGCATGTGATCGTATGGAAATATGCATATCTCTTCATAAGTATGACTGCAAACATGTGTTTGTAATATGCTCTCTCACTTGGTCTATTCAATCGGATGTTCTTGCATGAATTTGACTTGGAGTAGGCTTACAGTGATTCCATGCATCTTCACATGTGTCTTTATGTGTTTCTGATTTCAGTAGATACTGTAAAGCAAGGGTTACTGAAAGTTCTTTGCAGAAATTGCCATATTTTTCTTGTTTCCTGGCCAGAATTTTATGTAACGCGAAAGAACATCTTACTACTATTTCTTTATTCCTAAATTTCTGATTTCTGATTTCTGATTTCTGATGTAGATCACAACTTGGAGAGTGCCTTAAGACAATCATTTATGCTGACTACCCAGAGAAATGGCCACATCTTCTGCATTGGGTGAAGCACAACTTGCAAAATCCGCAAATATACGGAGCCTTGTTTGTTTTGCGGATACTCTCTAGAAAATATGAGTAGGTCCAGTTCGTATCATTCTCTTTATACTCATTCTTGAGCATATGAATTTATTAGGTTAGTGATATCATAGAAGCTGCCAAGCCACATTTTCTAATATATTTTAAGCTTCTTCAGTTCGGCCTGCGATCTTTTTTTTTCTTTAATTGTTTGTTTTCTTAAAATACTTTGTGATTTCAATAGAAGCTAACTTACTGAATTCTCTGAGTTTTGTAAAGAAAATATTGGTTTGTCATGCAAAGTAAGTGATGAATGACTTACATCATAACCAGCCAAAGCAATCTATCCTCGTACGTTACTTTTCCAACATTATGCCAAACACGTGCTGGCTTTCTAAACAAGCCTCTCTGACTGCGAAAGTTTTGAGTAATGTTCTCTAGAGGCCATGATGTTCATGGGTCTCTTAAAGTATCTTCGCCCTATGAAGTGTAGAGAAAATCCCGATAGGATGAATGGTGTTATTATTTAGTTTGTTTGTGGTAATGTAAAAAAGGAGTGGGTCAGTGACAATCTTATCGTCTTAACTATTTCATTTTCGGTAGATATCTTTCTCCTAAACATATGTAGTCCTTCATCTTGATTGTTTACCATAAACTTTATTGTTCTAGGTTCAAGTCAGATGAGGAGAGGACACCAGTTTACCACATTGTGGAGGAGACATTTCCTCAACTTCTGACTATTTTTAATGGGCTTGTCCAGATAGCAAATCCTTCACTGGAGATAGCTGAATTTATGAAGCTGATATGCAAAATATTTTGGTCATGCATCTATGTAAGTCCTTCTGGAAATGGGTTACTGGAACGTGCCTCTGAATGTTACATTCTGTATCATTTTTACACCTTTATGTGTGTATCTTTAAGTGTTCTATGTGGTATTCGTTTTATCAAATAAAAGATGTGGCATATGGAGTTATGTATTACCTCCCTCAAACATTTTTTTTCCTGCTCAGTGATCCTTTATGGAATCTCATGCTGAGACCTTTTATGTTATAATTTGTGGCATTTCTAACTTTGACTATGTTGGTTCATTTTTATGGAAGTTCATTCCATGCACCCTCTCTAATATTTTTTGTTGGCAGCTGGAGCTCCCAAGACAATTATTTGATCCAAACGTATTCAATGCTTGGATGGTTCTGTTCTTAAGTGTTTTGGAGCGTCCTGTTCCGGTTGAAGGCCAGCCTATGGATCCTGAGCTGAGAAAATCATGGGGCTGGTGGAAGGTCAAGAAGTGGACTGTGCACATCTTAAATAGGCTCTATAGCCGGTATGTCTATGAAGTTGATATCTCAAATAGAAGGAAGTGGCGAGAAAGTTTTGATGATTTCTTGTGGATAATACCTGTGATAGGTTTGGAGATTTAAAACTTCAAAGTCCAGATAACAAAGGCTTTGCACAAATGTTTCAAAAGAATTATGCAGGCAGGATTTTGGAATGCCATCTAAATTTGCTGAATACAATTCGTGTTGGAGGCTATCTTCCTGAAAGAGTTACCAATCTTATCCTTCAGTACCTAAACAACAGGTTTGTGCTACACCCCCTTGTATGTTAGTATTTGAATTTGACATGTTCTGATTTTCTCGCTGATGGGAATTACTTTCCTATTAATCATATTCATTTTACCTGCAGTATTTCAAAGAATAGTGTGTACACATTGCTGCAGCCTCAGTTGGATGTTCTGCTGTTTGAGATTGTTTTTCCTCTAATGTGCTTTAATGACTCCGACCAGAAGCTTTGGGATGAAGACCCACATGAATATGTGAGGAAAGGTTATGGTAAGTAATAAAACATATCCACTTTCTTAGCATATCCGAGGGTATCTGGATGTTTAATTTTTTTTTTTTTGGTTGTGTTCCAGATATAATTGAGGACTTGTATAGTCCACGTACAGCATCCATGGACTTCGTAAATGAGTTGGTCCGAAAACGTGGGAAGGAGAATCTTCCAAAGTTTGTTCAGTTTATTGTTGGGATCTTCAGGAGGTATTGTATTTGAACTCATCTGGTTGGCACATCTTGGACACATTTGTTGTCTCTCTTTATTGAACGTGTTTCTTTATCTTCAATTGTGACTAGTTATGATGAAGCTCCAGCGGAATGTAAACCTTATAGTCAGAAGGATGGTGCACTACTTGCTGTTGGAGCTCTTTGTGACAAATTGAAACAGACCGAGCCCTATAAATCTGAACTAGAACATATGCTGGTGCAACATGTTTTTCCTGAATTCAGTAGTCCTGTCGGACACCTTAGAGCAAAGGTATTCATGTCTTTAAACTGTGTTATGGGACCACAGATGTTGTTCTTGGTGATCACAATTGGATCTCTGTTTTAGTTTCCTATGAAATTCTTGTGTGCCACAATTTAAGAAAGCTTTGTATCATCGGGAATGTTAAATTCCAGATATTCATGGGTAATTGCTGCAATATATATCATTGCACGACACTTTGGTATATACTTCTTATTGTTTGTTCTTTTTTTTTATATTAATTATTCTGGAACTACATCTGTTTGACCACTGGTTTATAAACGTAGGCTGCATGGGTTGCAGGACAGTATGCCCACATCAGCTTCTCAGACCAGAACAATTTCCATAAAGCGTTGCATAGTGTTGTCTCGGGACTGCGGGATCCTGACCTTCCCGTTCGTGTTGACTCAGTTTTTGCTTTGCGCTCATTTATTGAGTCGTGCAAGGGTGTGTTGTTCTCTTTTAATGGATTTTGTATGCATGAATGCCTTTATATTTGTATATCTGTGCATGTTGATTGTTCATGGTCCATGTGCTGTCTTAAGTGTGCATTTGGTGATTGATTGAAATTATCTGATTAAATCTGCAGATTTGAATGAAATTCGTCCCATCCTCCCTCAATTACTTGACGGTAGGTTATTTTCAAAGTTCTCTGAGTTATATTTTTATGGCATCTTTGTAGTCAATATAATAAAGTAATCTTTAATACAATTACAATCTCTTTGCCTCCAGAATTTTTCAAACTTATGAATGAGGTCGAGAATGAAGACCTTGTTTTTACCTTGGAGACTATTGTGGATAAATTTGGGGAAGAGATGGCTCCTTATGCTTTTGAATTATGTTCAAACCTGGTGAGAATAATGTTTCTATCATGAGTCATAGTTTCCTTTTATAATCCAATTGTGCTTTTCAGTAAAAATGCATCCATTTTCTCCTTGTTCAGGCTAATACATTTTGGAAGTGTATAAACACGTCAGAAGCCAATGATGGATCTGATGAATCGGGAGCGTTAGCTGCAGTTGGCTGCTTGCGTGCCATAAGTACAATTCTAGAATCAGTTAGCAGTCTTCCTCAGCTTTTTGTGAAAATAGAACCAACATTGCTTCCTATAATGCGTAGAATGCTGACAAGTGATGGCCAAGGTAAATTTATCACTTGGAAAGGGCTCTATTCGTTTCTATGAGATAATTCTTCCTGAGCTTTATATGTGTTTGTCAACGGTGCCTTTACTTCTTCTGGTGAAGGTTTATTATATTCTTCTTTTCTATGTTGCTTAAGTTTTATCAGCTGAGTTTATGTGAAATAAAATGATACCTCTGCTAAGTTTTACCAGCATATAGTACTGCACCATGTTTCTTTAATCAAGTTTACTTCAGTCTTCTTTTTCAGTAAAGGTGCAGATATCAAGAAATGCAAATTCGCATCTCGATTTTCTTTCATTTTTTCAATGATTTTTGGTTGATGGATTGTACATAACTGTGTTATATTATGTCTTTGCACTAGCCAGCTGGTTTATCAGCCATATGATGTCTCTGCCATTTATTTTACTTGATGGCTCATATTTTTGTTTCTTCAGAATTGTATATTTTACTTCCTGTGGTCTTGCTTTTGTTTTCCAACTATTAAATAGTGAGTACTGAACTGATTAAATTTTATCCTGTTTTGGTTTGGCAGAAGTGTTTGAAGAAGTTTTGGAGATTGCATCATATATGACCTTCTATTCACCTAGCATTTCCTTTGATATGTGGACTCTTTGGCCTTTGATGGCGGAGGCATTGACCGACTGGGCAATTGATTACTTTCCAAGTAACTTTAACTCTTTCTGTGGTCCTCTTCCTTTCCTCGAGCGAAGTGTTTTTCTATTTATGGATAATCTTTCTCTAGTTCATTTTGTTACAGTAAAACTTGCATTTCATTCTTATGACTATGCTCTCTCTGTATCACCCTTTGAAAATATAGATATTTTGGTTCCGATGGACAACTTTATTTCAAGGGGAACTGCTCATTTTCTGACTTGCAAGGAGCCAGACTATCAGCAAAGTCTATATAAAGTTCTTTCAACTGTGAGTATGCCATGCCCTCTTAAAATAATAGTACATGCATGTGATCTATGCTTGTAAAGTTTTGTAAGGAGCTGTAGGATCATGGAAACCTGTAGTACACACGCTGGGAGTGTATAATCTTTTTTCCTCATTGGACAGAACTAGTGGTTATTTTGTGAGTGCCTATAGTTGCAGAAGTTCTATGTCTTGAGTATACCTTGTCAAGCTGAGCAAACACCTTTTACTTGAGCATCTCCTAAATTTCTCTACTTAAATACATTGCACTTATTAGTTCATTTCTTGCTTGCTTTTCTTAATAATTGCTCTTGTTACCTTTGTTAGTTGCGCCGCTTCCTCTGATATGTTTATGCTTTATTTGTGCTTTTACAGCTTATGGCCGACACGAACATAGAGGACAGTGATGTTGAACCAGCTCCAAAGCTTATTGAAGTTGTTTTCCAGAATTGCAAAGGGCAGGTGGATCATTGGGTTGAACCATATATACTACTAACAATTGGTCGATTGCAACATGCCGAGAAGTCATACTTAAAATGTCTTCTTATACAAGTGGTAAGAAATGTGGAGGAGAATCTTCTTGGCCTGCTGTGTTTGATATACAAGTACCCCTTCAATGTGAAGTTGATATGTTAGAGGTGATTTGTTCCTTTTATGTTACCATCTCGTGTATTAACGAGGTGACTCTTGGTGCCAAAAAAAAAAAGAAAAGAGAAAAAAGAGGTTGCTCTTGTTGTTTCGTCTCTATTGTTATGTGTTTGCTTAAGTGCTTCCAGCATTTACTTGAAAGGAGCATCCACTGGCATTTCTACTCCATGTTGACTTTTGCAGATTGCGAATGCGCTTTACTACAATCCAGCTTTGACGCTTGGTGTATTGCATAACATGAGAGTTGGTCCAACAATCTTCGATCTCTGGTTCCAGATGTTGCAACAAAAGAAAAAAAATGGTCAACCAGCAAACTTCAAAAAGTAGTGTTACCAATTTTGTTCACGTTCCTTTTAACTCCTAATTTCGCGTCAGATTTTCAGTTTCGATGAGCTTGATAGATAGGTTTGCTCTTTTTGTACCAGGGAACACGATAAAAAGGTTTGCTGCTTGGGTTTCATTTCATTGCTCGCTCTTCCAGCTGGTCAATTCCCCGATGATGCTCTGCATCGTGTTTTCAGAGCCACACTTGACCTTCTTGTTGCATACAAGGATCAACTTGTTGGTATGTTCTTCCTAGTTATGCTCATGTTTCCTCTAGAAATGTAAGGCTTCTGTTTACATTATGTTCCTTTTCCTTCCTCGTTGCAGAATCTGCGAAGGATGCAGAAGCTGATTATGAGGACGATACGAATGGATTCCAGACTGACTCGGAAGATGACGATGATGGGTCTGACGGGGAGATGGGGATGGACGATGTTGAGGATGGAGATGAAACCGACAGCATTAACCTGCAGAAGTTAGCAGCACAGGTTTGTCTATATGTGTTTATCTAACTTCCATTACCAGAGGCCTTTGTTCCGCTGGGGGTGATTCAACATATTCTGATTCTGTCCAATTCACAGGCAAAAGGCTTCCGCCAGAACAATGACGAAGATGATGAGGACGACTCTGATGACGACGATGATGACTATAGTGACGATGAAGAGTTCCACTCACCCATCGATGAGGTGGATCCCTTTGTTTTATTTGTCGACACAATCAGAGGTAAGGTTACAACTTCAGATACATGATGTTTTCATTTATGTCATAGAACTTCACTTTCTTTTTCTACTATTCTGGTGTTGGGCTCAGCGAATATATAGATTCTTGCCTAACACTATCATGTCTCTGATATGCAGTCATCCAAGTATCCGACGGGCAAAGGTTCCAGAAACTTAACCAGTCACTGGACTTCCATTATCAAGCGCTGGCAAATGGCATAGCCCAGCATGCAGAGCAAAGAAGGGTGGAGATCGAAAAGGAGAAACAAGAGAAGGCTGCTTCTGCTCAATGATCTTAAAGCTTGGATCTTTTTAAGGTCTGCTTTTGGGGTTAGCTTCTAAAGCGAGGCTGATGTGTCTCTGCGGTCGGAAGAGTGTCCTTTTTGGAGTTTGGTGGTTCTTTCTGTCGTGTTGGTCGGGCTCCTTTTTTTTTTTTCCTCTTCTTCACACACTATTGAATTCTGGGGGCAAACAAAAATCCATAAAAAGCTGTCTGGCTGCTGTTGGTTTCACATCTCATTGGGGTTTTCTTTTCCTTTTTTCTTTTTCGTTTGGTGCACATATGTTTTGGTAGGGGTTTTGGAGGGTGGGGTTCCCTCTTTTTTTTTTTGTTGTTGTCTTTGTGCACTTTTTTTTTGGGGGGAGGGGGGGGCAGGGCGTTACGGAAGTGGGAAATTTATAGCATTATGGTCTCGGGGGAGAGATCATGTCACTGTCAGGTTGTAAAACCATTCTTTAATAAAATGGATTGTTCGTTGTGAAGAAAATTCATTTACTCATGATTTTCCCTTTCTCCGAACTGATGCGGGGGAGGCGAGTGTGGGTTTCCCGTTGATCTTCGGATTCAAATTTTGGTTTTGGCCGGTGAGTATCAGGACTTGGGGGCGAGCGTGAATTATGGTTTTTCAATTTGGGGATTAGGGTTTCGAGTCCGTGGGGTTTTTCTTCGTACATTTGTTCACAAAAAAAAAACAGTGTATTATAAAATATGTATACAAATAATTAAATTAATCAAATACATCAATCCCCAGACAGAAATACTCTAGCTTCGATAGTAAATAAACTAAGGAAAGACAAAACTACGTTGCATTGATCCAATGTAAGAATGAATACAAAGCATAGTAAAACCAACTGAAATTTGGCTTTTCTACGAGCTAACAAACAAAAGCAAAAACTTGTGAATAATGGAGATGATAAATAAGAAGGGGAAAAAACAAAAAAAGGAAGAAGAAGAAGAGAATCAAAGGGAAGAACAGCAAGAAGAACCGAACCCTTGTTTGGAAACGAGGTTGTCGTTGTTCTTAACGAGGCTTACCCGATTAACGGTCAGTTCGGCTTTGTAAGTGTCGGAATTGAGTTGCTTCCTGCCCACATTGCTGTATATATCTCGGATCACCATCTCGAAAGCTCTTTTTACGTTTGTTGAATCCAAAGCCGACGTCTCCATGAAGAATAGTCCCTCGGCCTCTGCTAACGCCTTGCCTTCCTCCATGCTCACCGCTCTTATGTTTTCTAGGTCGCATTTGTTCCCTACCAGCATCCTCGCCACCGTTGTATCCGAATGAGCTGGAACATATATATACACATACATATACATATGCTTCGAAACCTCAAATGGGATTAAATGAAGAAAGTGCTATCATGTTTCGAAAACATTCCAGTTATAACTATTCATAATCCTACGCATCAAAGTCTGATACCTGCAAGACTAATGGTATAAACAGCTTTCTATGCTAACCATAAAACGGATGGACCGAGCTTTCTACATCAAATCAAAAGAACAAATGCAGCTAGTTTTTTTTTTTTGGTTAAACAAATGCAGCTAGTTGTTGATCGAAGATGACCAACTTTAGCAACCTAGGGCTCAAACTTGGGGAAAAACATCTCTCTGGGTAGGCGAGTTAAGAAGAAAAAATGATGAAAAAGTTCGAACAAAATGAACAAGTTTTCCGTACAAGGGAGAACGATTAACAATAGGAGACCCTGACCTTCATGGCAAGAATCATGAGGCGGAATATACATATATACCAAAAAGTTTCTATTTTTAGGATCAATGAGATCCTTGGACCTCGAGTCGGCAGTTTCTTAGAGCATCTTTGTCGAATTCAATTTCGACCCAATTTGACAAAAATCATCACCAGACCTTCAGATCTAACCATTCATACCGCCGGACCTATCAAATCCAGAAATCTACCAAGAGACCAATCTTTAGTCATCTCTGCGACCTAACCAAATCCCTACTAAAGTATCATCAAAATGAGCAGGAACTTGTTCTAATCGATCAACCAAATCCGATCAGAAAGATGCACAAAACAACCTCCACAAATCAAACCAAAAAATCAACGACAAACAGAACCTGGAGACTACGATTCAAGGAAGCGGAAGAGTACTCACTATTGAGCTCATCGAGCCAGCGACCGACGCTCTCGAAGGTGGTGCGGCGGGTGATGTCGTAGACGAGGAGGGCTCCGACAGCGCCGCGATAGTAGGCGGAGGTGACGGCTCGGAATCGCTCCTGACCCGCCGTATCCCCAATCTGAGCCTATTGAGCTCATCGAGCCAGCGACCGACGCTCTCGAAGGTGGTGCGGCGGCTGACGTCGTAGACGACGAGCGCTCCAACGGCTCCGCGGTAGTAGGCGGAGGTGACGGCGCGGAACCGCTCCTGACCGGCGGTGTCCCAAATCTGAGCCTTGACCTCCTTGCCTTCGATCTCCATGCTCTGAGTCTGGAACTCGACGCCGATCGTCGCCTTCGAGTGGGCGTTGAACTCGTTTCGCGCGTACCGAGAGAGCAGGTTCGACTTCCCCACCGCCGAATCGCCGATTATCACTATCTTAAAGAGGTACTCTTCTCCTCCTTCGTCCTCCGACGACATCGTCCCCTATTCAATCTCTCTCCGTCCTCTGGTTTCTAGAGAGAGAAACGGAGGAAGCTGGCAAAAGGAGACTGCGCCTGGAGTGGTGTCATTATCACACCAGTTTTTTTTTTTCAATTACCGTTTATATAATTTTCTCGTAATTTTTAATAATGTGCAGACAAAATCGGTGGATATAAAAGATCTTGTCGGTTAATTTTCTAGGAATTTTTAATACTTTTTTCTCATTGGTTAAATTAAATTCAATGAATATTATTTTTTTTTTACATGTGGAGCACAGCTCCCAAACCATAATTTTAAATAATAAAAAAATTGAAAGTGTGGTGTTGTTTGTAATAATTGATTCTAACAAAATACAATATGTAAAAACACCAAAGACAAGGCCGTTATTGCAATAAAAGAAATTTAATTATTTTAGAAATCACCATTTTTACATAACTGCAACTTTTTATTTATGAATGTTTTGGAATGGGCATTGGGCATGGCGGTGCGGTGGGTCATGACGTAGAAAGAACTTTCGGTTTTGTGATTACGAGGTCACATCTGGTCCACGAGTTTCCATCTAATATCTTTGTTTTCATATCTAAAATATATTATTTATAACCGACCACAATTATCATGTGTATAAGTAGAGTTACGTATCATGACATTTCGAACTCTACAAATATTTTAAAAAATGAATCTATGAATATTATAATATTGACAATATTTTTTAAAAACAGAAATAATTTAATAAACATTTTTTAAATGTAACGTTAGAAACTCTCGTTTAAAATATGCAAAATTACTCAGCAGAAAAAAAAATCGGAATTGGCCCCATTATGAGTAACTTCTGTTAGTATTTTTTTAACAATATTATAAATTTGAATAGTGGAATACCCATGAATCTTAAAACTTTTTTCCTGATAAATCTATAAGTTCATCGGTTTTTTAGTCCAATAATATTTTTCAAAGGATCGGAGAAATCCATATAAATGTTTCTCTCTAAGTGAGGATTCGAACCTGAGTTGGAAAGAAGTTTTATTTTCTTTTTTAAAGGCCGAACAATCTAATTTTGAGTATGAATCTTAAAATTTGTGTTAAATAATTTTAACTAAAATAATAAACGATAAACTATATACATGAATTTATAACATATTTGGAAAGAGAGACTTATCCATGGTTTAAAGACCATTATCCAATACAAATTCTAACCTCTTTTTTCATGTAGAAAAAAAAATAATCATAAAAATGTCGGTCCAAAACTCCAGCCTTTGCTTAGGCTTTTAGGGATAAAAAGACATTGAAAGGGTCAAATTTCAGACATCCATAAATTTCATGGCCCCTCATGTCACGATCGGGGCCCTCCCCAACATGTTGCATTCCCATCTGATGGTGACCCACACGTGTCTTTCTCCATAACCGTCTGAAATATTTTCGGGGTCATACAAAATATTTTTTTATTTTTATTATAAAATATAAAAATGGAAATTTTAAAATATTTAAATATAATTTTATTATTAATTATATAGATATTATTTTAATAGTTTAAGATTTAAAATTTATGATTTGTGTAAAATAAAAAAGTGTAAATAAATGGTAAGATATAAAAATGATTTTATATAATAACTTTGGGATTGAATGAGTATATATACAATTATGTTATGTGGATTCATTTTAAATTTATAAAAAAAATTATCATTTATATTAATTAAGGGCAGGACACCATTTCATCTGAACCAAACAAACAAAGATAACAAAGTAAAATTTTGTGATTATTAATGACAATAATTATGAAACTGTGTTTAAAATATAATTTGAATTAGTTATTAAATATTGTATTAATATATATAATTATAAATTAGTATTCAAAAGTTATTTTTAAATATATATGGACCCCACTAAATTGTGGGGCCTCTCTGATTTTGTTAACTCTTACTTCCAAAGATGAATATACAAAGAAGGGTTTCGCATTCAACGTGTGTAAACATTTACAACATCATTTTTCTCCAATTTCATTTAAGATTTCATATTAGAACAATAATATGATATTGGACCAAACATGCAAATGTAACCGCTGCGTTTTGCGTTTGAAACGCAAACATTACGTTTGAGTTTGGTTGAGTCGTGCCGGCCAGCCATGCCTCATGAATACGTACTTACCAATCTCTGTCACCATATTTTCAACAAAAAAATTTCAGAAATTCAAAGAAGAAAGAAAAGAGGAAACTAATTATTGTTCCATCGAATTTGGCTAATGAATCGTATTTTTCGTCGTTTCAAATAAATTTGGTCGTAGTTTAGATGCGTAACAAGGAAAATTGTACGGCCTTGCATGCAATGTGATAAACGCACGAGCGTTTGGTCCAACCACGGCATGAAAACTTCCTCCGGTGTACATACATACGTACGTACGTATATCCGTACGTATGTACATCCGTACGTACGTACGTCTGTGTTTGATGTTTCACTGGCTTAATCGCCATCTTTGTGTTCACTGACTTTCCATTTTTTTTCCTTAGAAACCCTTAAGAAAATATGCGGTCGCAGGACAATCCGTGAGTCCTTTTTTTTATGTGGATTGAAAAAAATTATAAATCAGTTTATAAAAAAAAATTGGATCAGCATCAATTCACTACTTATCAATTCATTTAATTTACATTCCCCCCCCTAGAATAATATTTTTTAAAATAAAATAAAATAAAGATTATATTTTTAAAAATAAGAGGATTATATGTATGTTTTGGAATACAATAAGCAAATATTTTTTTATGATAGAAGTGCCTAAATAATTTGAATCCGATTAACTTTTTATTGTAAACTATCCAGCCGAATAATATATATACATAGATATATTGGATTAATTTTTTGAATATATATTTTATATAATATTTTACTGCAATTAACATTTGTTTAAATTACTTGAAATCATGATAAGAGATGTGGGCGGAGAAATGCAATTTTTAACCATATATATCCAATTTTTATCAAATAGAAAACATTAATATATCTGGGCGGAGAAATGCACGTGCGTGAATTAAAAGATTAGATGTATTTAATTAAATCGTTAACTAAATAGTATTAGTCAGAAACGGAACACCTTTGATACACCATATACACGTCAGCGGTCACGTCACTTTGGAATCGGACAAAACACGCGAGATTTTCGACGTTTTACTTTTCAATTACTGATTTTTAAAAATGGAAAATAAAAATTCAAATGCATATTATTATTTTTTTCATGTTCCCATGGATTTTTATATAAGGTCATTTTCATATAGCACAACCACAATTTAACCGTTTATTTCTGTGCATCTGGATGGATTTACTGAATATCGACTTTTGTTGCTCTTCAAATTTTTAAAATGATATATAAAGATTTTTAAACTGCAAATTATCCAATTAATTAACATGCAAAAACATGAAATATATAGATATGTATTCTCACACTTTATAGAACTTGAGAATCAGTTTCATTTTTTGCTCTAATTTTATATTTACAGATAAAATAATTTTGATTGTTTGATTAGTATTTGCTCTCAAGATCGTAAAGATTTAGCATTTGGTATATGATATATAATTTTAATTGTTATTTCACTTTGAAATTATTAAAAAAAATATGATGTTGATATTGTTTTAGCTTATCAATATTTTATCTAAGTAGTTTCTCACTCACACTACTTAGATAAATTAATTATATACTTTTTAACAATATAAATCTCTGAGATAATACATCTTAATATTATCAAACTCATAAATATGTGATACGCTGGACAGTCCAGACAATACTTATTATTAGTACAATTGATTTGATCTAGCTTGCTATTAATACGATAAAATAGAAAAAAAATTGATTTTTTTTTTATATATAAAGTAGATACCAATTTTTAAAATTTTTATATGAATTAATTTTAATAGTTTAAAATAATTTTAATTGAATTAGCACCATGTGCTACTAATCTAGATCCGGCGACGAACTGTAGTGTTTTGAACTAATATAAAATAACTGTGTTTACGTCAAAAATATAAGAAAAAGGAGAACTGTTAGTCGCATATATACAATTCTAATTACATATTTTACCACAAAAAAAAATCTAATTACGTATTTACAACCAATGGAAACGTAGTAATACTTGAAAATGATACGTAGTCGTACTTTAATATATTTGTTGAATACGTTTCGTATACGTGTATGTATGTATGTATGTAAACACATGTGAGAGTCCCAGTCTTCACTCGTCTTCTCTTTTGTTCTTCCAAGTTTCGAGTTTGACGCACCAAATATATTAATATTTTTTAATCTTGTGAATTCATACATATACATATACATATACGTATATGTATATATATATATAGTAGCGACAGAAACAGTGACAACATTTGTGATATTAGAAACATTAGTAATATATATATATATATATATATATATAATGTTTTTAATCGAATTGCTATTGAAAAATACACAAAGCACAAACATCTTATGTTAAAGAAAAAAACAATTAATGTGGGTCAACCTTTGACCTATATGTCGCGCGTTGAAGAACATTAAGGGACCTGCGCGTTATTAATGATAATTAATTAGAAGATAAATTTCAACACGAATGATTGCGTTTTGTCAAATTCCAAGGACTGTGTATACAAACAACAGAAATTGAACAGGAAAGAACAGATTACTCAATTAATTAATAAGGAAAAGAAAATACTTAGTCCAAAATATTAATTATTGCTTGAAATTATTCTTCTTGCGGGGTCATAATATTTGTAACCATTCAAAAAATAACATATGGTTTACTTTAATTTAATACAATAGGTTTAACCATATACAGAAAAATATAGACTTGGACAATATAAAATTTTAATCACACTTCTCACGCTAAGACACAAATTCTATCTATTTGAAAAATGTAAATTTTTCGTTTCGACTATAACCCGTTACAAAAAGAAAAGTTATAATTAAAGAAGCGTGTAGGAAAATTCACCCTTAATTTGTATTTTATGAAAAAAAATCTTTAATTATTTAGATTCGTCATAATATAATTAATCTTTCATCAACCAAGCAAAGAATAATAATTTTGGCTTAATTAGTTTTGATGCTTCTATAAACCTTGGTATATAACTTGTTAATTTGGATGGGGAAAAAAGGTTATCTCGAATATATACATATATATTGGGATATATCATCGATATGTAAATTAAGAAAAAAAATAGGCTCATATATAACGACCCTATCTTCAAAAAAAAAAAAAAACACACCCTAAAGGTTTTTTTTTTTTGGTATAAACCCTAAAGGTTATGTGCTTGAATCTACAACTCCTACAAAAGATTGTAGTATATCATTTGATTCGAAACCGAACCAAGGAGGTTCACGACGCTGTCGACAGTTGTCTCTTGGAAAACATCATCTGACCAGTTCTGTTCAAAAACTCCACTGCGAAATTGTCACCGGCCGGCAGAGATTTCGAGCTCCTCGGACGATTTAGGAGATTGATGTAAGTCTCCAAATCATGAACGCATGAAGGGTTTTGAACGTCGAAGAAATCGAGGGCGAGTTCGATCCCGACGTGAGCGTAACATGAACAGCTCCATGGAAGCTCGTACCTCCCACCCAACAAACCGAAATTCTCGTTGAAAACGACCCCCGGAAGTTTCGTGATCGGATCGTTGACATTAGCGATCCTCAAAACCCTAACTCCAAGCTCTTCACACCTTTCCTTGAACCCCACGTTACCGACTCTCGGGCCAGCGAAGGAGAAGACTGTCACCGGGGTAACGTTTTCACCTCCCCTAGGTGATTTTCCCCGGTTCAAACCGAGCTCAGATATGTCGTAGGCAAGAAGATGAGCTAAAGAACTTCCCATGCTGTGTCCGGAAAGCGTTATGCTCATTTTCTCGCCTTTGTACGTGTTCATAAGCCTCGAAATCTCGGAGAGAAGCTGTTGACGACAACTCTCTAGGCCGAATCTGCTTTGGCTCTCGTCGGATGTGTACAAACTCAAGAACCCGGATTCGACTTTTACGTCGGGGCGAGGATTATGAGGATCGAGCCTGGCCGGAGTTAACGAGCTCATGAAATTGGCTAACCACTCGGGGTTTGTCACCGTACCCCGAAACGTCACCACTATGTCTCTTCTCCCCAACCGTTTCACCGACTCGTCGGACGAGACCGCGACATATCCGACCCAACGTGCACGATTTGGCTCGTTATGGATCGGGTTGATCATGCTTAAGTTGATGTCAGGAGTGGCGTAGATGTACTTGGTGACTTGGTAATTGTCGGAATTCTCGACCCCGACCTCTCTAAGCATCGTTTTCTTTCCGTACTTGCAGTTCAAGTAACGTTTTGAGTTCTGATCGAGATCGAACGCTCTGTAACAAGCGGAGACCAAGTTCCCATAGCGTGTGATCTCTTGTCGGAGAAGAGGGTGTAAAGGGTTGATGAGATTCTCCCAGTTATTAGATCCTTGGATCTCTTTCCAAACCTCGGACAACTGCATCGTTGCAGCAGCAGCTGTTCTGTCGGAACTCGACGGCGCGTGAGAGACACGCGTCGAAGTAGGAGCAGTAGTAGTAATAGTAGTAATAGCAAGGGAAGAAGAAGAAGAAGAAGAAGAAGAAATAGGCGGTGCCATAACTGAAGAAGAAGAAATAGGCGGTGCCATAACTGAAGAAGAAGAGGCGAATACGAGCCTCTTAGAGGGGAGAAAGGAGTTGCTGTCCATTGGAAGAGAGACATGCTTAAGAAGGCTTCTCTGTCTTGGAGCTTTGTCTCCAGGAAATGAAACATGTTTCACATTAGGGTTTTGGATCAAGGCTTTGGTCGCCATCGAAGGAGAGAGAGAGAGAGAGAGAGAGAGAGAGAGAGAGAGAGAGAGAGAGAGAGATGTGTTACACAAGTAGTGACACGCATCCTCAATGTGAAGAGAGACATGTGAGACATATTTATAAGGAATCGCGAGTCTTCAGGAGTGACGAGTGAAGGACCATAAAAGCACCATATGTTTGGCGAGGCTTTGACCAACAATATAATATTCAAAAAGTAAGTGTCGTTACAATTTATTTGAATATTTTAAGTGGTCGGTTTCTGGGGCATATTGCAATCTAAAAATCGTGGCCGCAATTTTCCTTTCCTTTTTCGTTGATGTGCTTGAGACACTGTTAGAGAGACAGAGACATAATTTATTGTTATTGTTTTACAAAATGAAACATAAAATCCAGCGTGGAATATTTTTGTGTAGTAGTAATATGAAAAACTGTGGCTATAATATCTCTTATGTCAAATCCTTGTTCTTATAGACTTTTGTACCTTTAACGGCATAAAATCCAGCGTGGAATATTTTGTATAATAGTAATATATATTAGGTGCTTTCGATCCTAAGACTATTTAGTGGATGTATATATATAGTGATATGTGGTGCATCACTTATGTTTCATGCATAATATTAATATATGATATAGATTATCTAAATTTATAAGTAATTTCCTCAGCTATTGCCATTTCTCTCTTAAAGAAAATCATTAAATAACAATGATTAGTAGCTTAGTGTGATCCCAAGAATCGTAAAAGATCCTTCCAAATAATCAATACACATAATCGTACGTTTGGTAAAAAAGTTAAATGACTGCATATAATTTAATATATGTATATATATTTCTAACTGGGTTGACTCAATAACCTCATCCCGGTTCCATTAACCATCCGATTTTCCTTTTGACCACTCGTATCATAATTTATTGGATTAAGGGAGCGCCTTAGGCATATTTCCTAAACACGGTTTTTGATATATTATACTCACAGTTAATTTTTATATTAAGCTGTATTAACTATCCAATAAAAAAGATATTTCTTCTTTCTCACTAAACATATATTAATCTCCATCTCCATTAAGTTCATATCCAATTGATCAAATTCATTTTTTTTGTTAGGATATTATAGTGTCTGTGATCCGATTAATGCTTCGGTTTAATTTCAACTCATTGCAAATTTTACATAAATTTTTTTTAGAAAAATGCATGGCTCTGCGCGTAATTGTCTTCATATATATATATATATTATATTAAAAAATTTGCATGCATAATAGCATATATATATATATATACACACATACATTTATATGTGCGCATGTGTATCATATATATAGTAAATATTCTGACTTGCCTGCATAAAAAAAGTTTCGTCCCTACTTTCCAATTTTGGCAACCTGTTCATTTTATAAAATATTTTTCAAGGAAGCAAATTTTAAAATAAAATAAAACGTATCATAAGACGCGTTATGTTACTTTATACATGATTAAATATGTTATACTCAACATGTGTACACTTTATCAAAAACATATGTATACTTTATCAAAAATATATGTATATTCTCCGGTTAGACACGTGAACTATTCCTTATTTATTACACCAAAAAAAAATATTCCTTATTTATTATATTCAATAGCATTTGCAACGTTATCTCTCTATGCCTAGAATCTTCTTTAAATGTGATCACTACATTTTCTTAGTATAGTTACCGAATATTTTCAAATTTATAACAGAGAGAAGAATATAAACTTCAAAGTTGAAAATTATGGATTAGTATAACCAACACATAAACATTGAAAATATATAATAAATTAAAAAAACTGTACAATATGATTATTATAATTAGGGAGAAAAAAAAGAGTATTTTATTTGGTATGCATGACCTTCTTCTGCCTTATATTATGATTTCCGTTCAGATCAAATATCCTGTGGCATTATGTTACAATTAACTAACAAATATAAATAAAGATGAAGAACTTTAGTCACGAGCCAGTAGTAGTACATCAAGGCTAGAAAAAAAATATATTGAAGTCAAAACGAGGAAACATATAATTTTAAAGACATTTCAAGTCAAAAGCAAGCATCCAATGTTAGAAATTGTGCATATTAATACATATATTAATTAAATTAAATACGTATACACACATATATTATATATGATTGAATTAATCGATTTCTAAGGAACTCAAATTAAATCTTACTTAAAAGTAATAGACTATTGAAAAATTTTAAAGAAAAGTTTTTATCTTTAATCAAATTGATTTTCCTTCGGCCTCCAAATGCATTACTATCGATATAATAAGAATTATAAAAACCTCATATATATATATATATAGGTATATATGTATTGGTTAAGTATCCCATTTTTTTTTAAAAAAAAATCACAGCATACAATAATTTCAAAATACTAGAGCCTTTGATCCCCCGTCCAAAATATTATAACGATTATCAATCTAAGCTGATAAATTAGTGCTATTAATACATATATTAATGAGACATTTTGTCTTCGATGATTCGATTTCTACGGTTACATGATGTTTGAAAATTTGAAAATCATGAGAAAAGCGTGTGTTTATATATGAAGAAATTCGTGACTGCCGCGTGATTGAACCCTTTGAAAAGCTGCTTGTGTTAAATTAAAGGTTGTACATTTCGGATTTCGGGTTTGGGTTACACACTATATATTATTTTCAAATATGGATTTTCGTTTTATAAAAATTATACCTATTTAGCTTTTATATAACTTTTAGACTTGATTGGTAATCCTTTCGTGTTTAATTTTTATTAAAAAAATTATTTTGATATTCATTTTGAGTTCTATTAATTTGATTAATGATGAATGGATTTTTAAATCAGATTGAAATTAGTTATATTTATATATTATTTGTTTCGAATCAAGTAGTTTTTCTCTATCCGAATCCGAACCAAGAAAAATGCAGATATTTTCTCGAGAAAAATGGATACAAAAATGGGAAAAAAAACATGGAGGAGAGAATGGTGAAAAAGGCAGACATTTATTTTGTTTTCAACTTGTACGGTGTTTTCCGCAAACTATTGCAAAGAAAAATATGAAATAAAAATGAAAAAGCAGACTATATATATATATATATATATATATATATCATATTATGAGTTTACGCGGCGATGATATGTTTTGACTTTTGGCACGTCAGCACTGGAAAAAAGCACATCGGTTGTACGTTATTTGACTTTCCTACATCCTTGGATCTCCAAACTCTTGTCTTTTTTTTTCCTTCCTCGGGTTTAGATTTTCTGAAGTGTCCAACAAAAAATCTTTCTTGAGCTTTTTTCAAAACGAATCTAGCCTAAATTCTAAATTTAAATTTAAGAGTTGACAAATAACTAAATTCGAATGTCTAGTATTAATTACATCTATGTGCATATATGAGATTAAGTACGCTTTTAGAGTATTATTATACATTGATGTAAACCCTAATTATATAAATGATAGTGCAGTCTTAAGATATAGTGAGAGATTAAATTAAGCATTTCAACGAGTGGTTAATTATATTTACCTCTCTTTCATTCCATTGAGTGATCTTTCAATAGAAATTTATCGAAATTCAATTGAGCAAATCTCTTTATTATTAATATTTCATTTTCTATAATATTAAGACGTTAATATATATATATATATATACACACGTATATGTACGTGCGGGAGAGAGTTAGTGGGGAAAGGGTGGAAGAATCTTTAGATGAGGATTGAGTACATGCAGTTGGTGGGAACTAAAGGTATAGTGTCATTGCATTTTATTATTAACCAAAATATTTAATTTTTCTCGAAAATTGCTTAGTTTAGTTATTAATTACTTTATGATTTAGAATCAAACATTTGTACCTTAACCAAAAAAAACGCACCCTATTGAATGCCTTACTTGAAGTGACCTTTAAACGACATATATCACAACATATAAGAATGTCGTCCATAATCGCAATGACGATTTCTAGTCATATAAAATCGTCGACGTTAAGCTAATAATTCAATCACAATTGAGATATTTAAGAGATTGGGTTAGAAATTATTGAAATAAATTCGATGTTGGAAGTGGTCATTGCATTCATGAACGGGGCTAGCTAGTCTTATATCCACGCGTCGCATACGACCAAAATAGAGCATCTAACCGAGTAAGTACCATGTCATCACCATCACTTTGGTTTTCAAAATATTTATTATTATTATTATTGTTTGTTTGTAGTAAAGACAGTGGTGAGAAATCATCATGAAATTAAATATAATTAGTGGAAGACTAAATAGTTATGTCACTAAATAGATAAGCTTCACTAATCTAAGAATCTTGAACGAGTCAATGAGGTGGATTTACTGTGACAGAGGAACGTACTTTTTTTTTACCATACCGACCTGAAGTCAACTGATATATCTTCCCATTGTTTTGGCCTCACGTATAGTATAGTGTGTGTGTGTGTATATATATATATATATATATATATGCATGCACGGACAGTAGACATGAGTTGGGTTTCGCTTTCACCCCCAAGTGAAGACACAGACGACGTAGAGGAAAGAAGGGTCCAGAGACCATTATCGTACGCCCTCCTCCTCCTCGGCATTGAGATTGAGATTTTAGTTGACATGAAACCGTTGACAAACAAACGTATACAAATTTCGCATCTCAAGATTCAAAAAAAAAAAAAAAAAACATCTGAAACAAGATCTGTCCTTTACAGACAGAAGCTAACAACGAACAGTCTCTGACCAGTTAGTTCTACAAGAACAAAAGAAACCCGATCTTCATTCCTCTACCCAGATCTGGATCCATCTCTGGAGAGTCAAAAACTTCGGAGAGATTTCGGTACAGTGATGAACCTCGGAATGGTGCTTGCTTCCTCTTTTTTTTTTCAACGGGAACCTCGTATAAGATGATCAAGAACCTGAGATCAGATCGTAACAAACACATGTAAGCATACAAGGCATAGAGCCTTTTCGATGTTAATGTCAGATGAAATCATCGAAAAAACGAATACAAATTACAAGGCAGTACACTATTCAGGGTTACTTGCCATGAGAGGGTACTGAATGATCCATCCAACAAAAGGAATCTGGGAAAGAAATATCCTTACAGACGACCAAAACCCACTGCACTCGTGAGCAAACAAAGTTATTGAGGATAACCCACAGCCGAATGGATTTATTAAGTTGTTAAATACCCTTTTTAATGTTATGCTGAAAGGAGACTAGAAGAAGGAAAAAACTCACCCGAACAGGACAATGCAACCATATATCTCCAAGATAATACCGATGATAGGCCAGCGAACAAATATGAGAAAGATCCCAAGAAGGAAACAGACAGTACCCTGAAAAACACAAACAAAATTCATATATCCTTTGCCAAAATCAATCAGACCTACATCCATCTCAAAGAGATAGGTGTGTGTAGAATGGATCTGAATTTAGCAGCTTCCAAGGTAAAAACAGGGAGAGATTGGTCATGGGTCAGAGAGTAAGGTGCTGAAAATCTAAGATGATGGTCACAAGCTGTCCAAGAGGTATTGATAAGAGGTTTCTTAAATAACTTCCAAGGTAACCTTTCCTGTTTGTTGAAGATCCATTTTACTATAATGTTAAGCTCATATAAAATGTCATGTACTATGTGCTCCTGGGTTTTTCTTACATGCCAAACTGGCCAAAAGGTACTGTTTTTATGTATTGTCAGTCCGCAATTCATTCTGAAACAGTTATATGATGCAAAAGCTCAAATGGTGTTTAGCAACAGATTATCGCATACCCTCAAGTTATTTACGTTGGTAAAAAGCCTCCAAGTTGACTGCCAACCAAGCAAAAGTCCAACACCTGTTAACCAAAACAACTGAAGGCAAAGTAGCACAAATCAGAATGTAAAATTCTTCTGTAGAGGTAAGTATCATCTACAGGTATATGTATATATACCAAAAGAAATTCTCACTCACATTTCCCAGAGCAAGCAAACCTCTGTCGAAATACAAGATGACACCCAGAAATGAGAAGGCGATACCAAAACCGATGAGGCCCAAACCAACTTCTGCAGAATTAGAAATGAATGCCATAAACCAAAGGAAAAAGTAAGTGGACGGTCAGCGGAGAGAACATTTCTACGAAGAAACACAAGGATAATACAGTTCAAGCTTTCAATCTTCAGCTTTATATTTGTAACTTAATTCCCTTGTGGGAGAATGTTAACAGCCTGAATAAATAAAGCTACCCCATTGTTTATCTTGATCAACTCAGTTGTATTTATCATACAAGAACTAGTAGAACTAAAAAGCTATGCTGAAAATGCGCAAAATGCTTCAACTACTCTGACAACTAACTCCAATTGTAGCAGCGACGATACGTGGACATAACACGAGAAACAAATCAAAATCTTGAAACCTTGGAATACCGAAGATATTCATGAAACTGCAGTTCCTTGCAAGTTCAATAGAGCAAATGCTTATCTATAGAGAAAGAATTACTTTTTTGCTCAGTTATTTCATACACCATCGTGGAATGATCTGTTCGTCAGATGAAAGAGGCTGCAAAAACGTTACAATGAGGTGAGCAGAGAACTTGAAGAAACAATAAAAGAATCAGATAGCTGGGTACAAGAATATACGAAAAATATAAAAATGTTGCAGGAGCTTCAAGAAAAGAACCAATGCCCAAAGAATTTCAGACAACCAAAAAGAAGGAAGATGAGTTTTGGAATTTTGTTTCAAGCAATCAAGGTTCATGCGGAAACACTGATGAACCCAAATAGACGCTGTGACTGCTATACGCCTAACATTACGAGAAGGCAAACAAAAAAAGGTTCGAGAAAATGATTCGATTTCGATCTGTGATCTCATATTGCGAGGCCCAACAGACAGAAGAGCTATCTCATCTAGATTATGTTCATCCACCTTTAAACCCTTCATCTAATCCCCAAGAACTAACCCTGGAAAAGAATAGTTCATTCCCATCGCTTTCCATATACGAAGTTCTTTAACAGAAGCGAAAATAAGCTTAAGATCAACTAATCAAACGAGAGAAGAAATTACGAAAACCCGAAACTTGATCCCTAATTAGGGTTCATGATCACTACAAGAGCGTCAGAAAAATGAAACAGCATATACCCAGTTGAAGATTCGCTATTTTTCAGCATCTAATCAACAAATTTCGACAAAAAAAACCAAGAGGGCTCAGAGAATTCCAAACGGGAATCGGCCAAAAAGCCCAGGAATTTGCAATTTCGAGTTTATCCAGACGAAATCCACAAAGATGTAACAAAATCCCAACACAGTCTCAGAAGCAGAAAGCAAGAGAGCATACCGCAATTGCAGAGAGCAAAGAGAAGCAGAGGACGAAGAAGCCGAATTCCGAAGAAGGCGAAAAGATCAGAGATTCCACCACTATTATATTGGAGAGAGTTTCATATAAATTGTTCTGCTTTATTGTTATACATATATATATATAAGAATGCAGAATTGATTATTATCTTGTAATTTTACAGTGAACCATTCTCTTATTAAGTAATATGTCTGCAACAATAGATCATCCATATATTGAAATTATTGGCGAACCCTTCAAGATTCATCCGAGTAAAGAAACTGATTCAAAGAAATAGATTCGGGTTTATATGCATCACAGAGTCCTTCACATGTTGTTCTGAGGAGAAGCGGCTTACAACAAAAGGATAGACACTAGTGCATGTTTATGCTTTGTCTTGAGATCTTAGCTCTGTCCTCTGTTCAACGTGGACATGTCACTCCAGGTACTCAACCAGCCAAAATCTCAAGTGTCACAGAAGATCAACCCACTCAAAGATACCAAAATCTACATATCGAGAGCCCAAGATCCAACCCACCATAACAAAGTTCTTCTCTTCTTTCCATTCTCTTCCCAAATGCAGGTTCAAACCTTTAAAACCAATTGTCTAGCTGTCATTCTTGTTTCTTGAGTGAAGGGTCGGTACCAGTGGTTCCTGATGCCAATTTGTTAACGCTATCTTTTGCCTCGGCAAGAAACGCAGCGTCTGGCTTGTGCTTATCTGCAGGCTCCTTCATGGCCACACAGATGTAGAATGCAATGACTATGTTTACCGATACCACTGCCAGAAATCCACTCAATAGTGTCAAAGAATGCGGAGACAATGCCGTCACACCTGCCATGCCAAGACTAAGTAAGTTTCAGTACGGACGTCTCCTGAATAAAAAAGACAGACTGTGATCTCAGCTTAATCTTTCTGATCGGATTTGTTGGACAGACTTGAATAGCGAGTTTGAAGACAAGCAAAAGCTCATAGCAGGTTATTATCACTAACATAATATCGCCCCCTGACTTCTACCAGATCATCACTCTCCTAAAACCGTATTGTCGAACTACTAATCTCTCAGTCCAGTTAGTTCAGGAGAGCTACAATAAACACTCACAACCTGAATGCAAATGTAAAATGAGAAATTTAGACAAGGTCAATGTGAATCTAAAACTATATCGGTAAGAGCACAGGATTCTTTCAGACATCGTTCTCAAAACCCACCAAAGGATTTGTCATACTAAGTGAATATGCTTTTCAATTTGCTTGATCTATTGTTTCCCAACAGGGAGGGGGTTCAGCTGAAGGTCATCGTTCATCGTTCATCGAACACTATATATGTTCAGTTCAACCTTGCTAGTTCCAAGCCATCAATACTGAGAGAGACTCCAAATTCTGCAAGTATCACCTCCACACACTTCCTATGTTCACTAGTAGATGGCAAATGCCACTAGGACCATATCATTGATCTCGAGATGTACCGGTACTTGAACCACGAAATCTATCTTAATTAACTACACCAGATTTCTACATCAAAGATCTCTCCTTTCAACAGATGATTGAGCTAAAAACACATCCACGGATGCGTAACCAGAAGTGAAACATCTCATGAATCAAAATTAAGAGGCATCATCACCATGAAATAGGCAAAATCTGACCTTACCTGGAAACAAATCATTGTTGAATCCATACAGTACCCCAATAGGAAGAATCCACATGAACATAGATGCAACCAAGAACTTCTGTAAAACTCCAGCCATGGTAATACCACCAGAAGATCAAATCTAGACAGAAATTACATTGGAACAAAAGAAAAAAGAAAAGAGAATTCATTGATCGTTCAGATGAGGGCAGAAGAAGCGGGAAACGGTAACAGAGACAGAACCAAAGGAGATGAATCGAGGCAAGCGTAGGGTCTAGCTAGTCAACTCAGTCTCAGACATCGTAAGCGGCGACCCTTTAATAAACCTAACCCGTTATCAGATTTAAACTTCAAAGACAAATCGATCAAGCAGATAACAAGTTCATCGTCATTCAGAACCTAAGCAATTCGATGAATGTAGATGAACAATATTTAACAGTTCGTCAAAGATCCCGACTTTCGAAACGAAACAGCGGATTTAACCAACATTACGAGTAGGTAGTTCAAATCGTGGCGAGAATGGGAAAGCTAGGACATTAAATCCAAATAAGATGAAACAGAACGTTAGAACCACGAGAAAATTTCGACAAGTACAAAGGGTGTATGAATCTAAGACACGAATCTGCAGATAATCACTTCAACCAAAACCCAGGTGAAATCTGACACTTGGGGGGATGAGAGAGAGAGAGCTCACAGTGGCGGTTGCGGAAGACGCTGACGTTCACCGTGGCTGCGAGCCCGCGAAGCAAGACGCCGAGCAGTTTATTGTTGGGCCCATAAAAGGCTTTTATTAGGTATGGGCCGATAGGTTGGCCTTTACACGCGGCGATATTATGCATGTTCTAAATCGCACGTGGAACAAAAAAATGTCGCAACCCGCTCTCCTTAAATTCTGACAAAAAAAAAAAACAATATAAATGTAGTCGACTGCATAATTAAGGAACAAAGAAAACAAGAGAATAAAGGAAGGGATTGATTGGGATATGAGAAGTTAAGCAAAATCAAGAAAGAATATTACATTACGAGTTCATTCTATAAAATACTCCTCCTCGGAACAAACCAAATAATCTCAATTTCTTCTCGAGAATTAAGAAACCCCTGTAATCAGGTATGCTAATTGCCAGCGGTGAGCATCAATCATTTTGTGTTTCGATTATTTAATTTATGTTAGTTTTTATTTATATTTGGTTTGAATTTAATTAGTTGTTTTTTTAATATGTACATATAGTCGCGTTTTAGATAGAATTATTATTCAGATATGATATATACTATATTATTTAATTTGTTTTAAATTGAACCAAAATAATCTCTAATTGCTGTTCTAGTGTTGTATTTTCCCACAGTTAAATTGCCCAAAAAACAACTAGGAAAAATGATGATATCTATATGTTTCATACCTTTGCTCAAATCAAAATTGTAAGAAAGCATTGGACTAGCCAAGTATTATTAGCTGCATAGCTGTCGGCTTCAAATGTATATAAACTTGCAAATATATATATATATATATATATAGTTTTCCATCATCGGTCATTGCTCGCAGGAAATAACGTATGGATATGGAAAAGAAGATAAAAATTGGACCGACGGGGACGAACGATCCAGACAACCACTTGCTAATGAATTGGGACGATGGCGGCCGTGGCGATATATCCTACATATTTCTGTCCTTTAACGACACCGGAATTATCTCCATCCAGTTCCAATACGTGAAAGATGGGAAACCTTTCTTAACCGATCGATACGGTTCCGGTTATACCGCTGACACATTTGAGACCGTAAGTGTGTTTCTTCCATTTTTTTTTCTATATATATTTCAACACATATATGAATATATAACTATTTTTTAATTTCTTTTTTGATAACGTTTTTATTGGACTCGAACTGTTGTTACCGATGGAATTTTTTCTAATATTATATTTTAATTTTTTTCCATATTTTTATATTTTATTATTATTTTAACAATAGTGATAACTAGGACGGTCGAATTCTGTAGCGTTGAAGGGAGAAATTCGGATATATAAATATCTTGCCAGGCTCGAACTCGAGTGTGTGTATATATATCTACGTTCATTCAATTCGTTTTGATACATGGGGATCTCCCCCAGTTATGTTGGTTTGAGAGCTCATTTCCTGAATAAGAGGTCGTGGGTTCAACACCCAGGGTATGGAGATTTCCCCTCCGGCCACCTTCGGGTGCTTCACATCCCACACGTGTGGTGCCGGTTGTGCGTGTGGATCGGGATTAGTCTGGGCCCTTTGGGCCTGGGATTACCCGGTTATCAAAAAAAAAAAAAAATTCGTTTTGATACATTATTCCGCACTTCGAAAACAAAATGTCGACAGATCGAGTTGAAATATCCGGAGGAGTATCTGACGAGGATCGGAGGTGAATATTCGAGCGAGCTCGTGCAGCAGTACGGATCGTTCAAAGACCCGCACGTGAGGATGATAAAATTCTCGACCAACTTGGCCGAGTACGGACCGTACGGTGGCAGACGAGGTTACTCCCAGAAGGGATTCGCGTTCGGACTTGGCAAATCCCCTCGTCAGTTCGGTGGATTTCATGGGTCATATGACTCCAGAGGTCTCCATTCCATCGGCGTCTATCTCTTCCCCAAAACTCCATGGGAGGAAAGTGATATTACTTTGGGCTGAAGTCATATCATATCGTGTCATGTTTACTGTATTTACACATCTTTTATATATCATAATGAAATGAAAGCATTGTTCTATATCTTCCACGTGTCCCGGATTTACATTAACTAACATTCATGCTTTCGTATGTATGTGATCGCATATTCGTACGTGCTTTAATATATAATATACCCATCTATATATACGGTATACTCTTCTCGATATGATGCACGTATTACGTATACATAAAATGAAACGGAGAGGATCCAAGATCGACGTGTATTCGTCAAAGTTTGAAGGGAAAACAATGGTCGTGGCCAACTCTCTCAAATATTTGTGACCGCAGACCGAGAAGGCACACACGACATCCAATGGAAACTTTGTTTTATCAAATCCATACGGTTCCGATAATCGTTACTACGAGGGAAGCATATTATTCTACACTGTAAGTACATTCGGTTTCTCATTCAAACTACGCATACGCATATACGCTTTGTAAGATTTACGATACATACAGATCGAGCTGGAGCATCCGAGGGAGTATCTGACAGGAATCTCGGGCGAACACTATGAGTTGGCAGACAAACACACTCGCTCTCCGACCATCAAAGCTCTCATATTCACCACCAACTTGAAGAAGTACGGACCCTTCGGCCGATTGGATCCTGAAAATGTTGGATTCAGTTTCATGCTCGGACAGTCTCCTCATTTTGGCGGCTTCCATGGAACCTTCGACAACTGCGGTCTCCACGGGATCAGTGTCTATCTCAGGCCTAAATCCGGAAGCATCCCTGAGGAAAAAAGATCTCGACTTCCACCTCGGGTTGAAAGTTATCATATTTTTCCCCTGCTCTCGTATTCACGTATCCTAAATTTGTACGTACACTGCCCCTTTTTGTAAAAAGGGTGCTCCTCATTATCAAAGAAAGTAACATTCTCTCATCAATCAGTGCCCGTCGTTTGGAGGTTTCCAATATACAATGGAGAGTTTCTCAGCAAAAGCAGTTTAATCGCATAGATAACTATTGAAGTATTAACATTCTGTTAGGAAGTTGTTAGCCGGTTATTCAGTTTATATACAAGACATCGTTAAATAACCGACTAACAACTTCCTAACAGAATGTTAATACTTCAATAATAACTAATAGGCTCAACTGCAGGTATGGCAGTATAGCTTCTCCCATGGGGTTTACCCGCCAATGGAAAAAGCGGTTTTCATTCTCTGGACAAGGTGCGGAAGTGTTTTGAGATTCTCATCGATGGATTGATGGACACAAGCCTCCATTTCGTTCACAGCATCGGTCCTTATCTTTTGGAGCTTGGAGGCCTCAAACTTATCTTGACATACCACGAGTGATCTGTTCAATCTTTCCTGCATTAGTGTAAACCAAAACCAATAGACCGGTAAATGTCAATGTGTTGTTGTATGCATACAAGGCTCATGAGCTTTGGTATGTATGTACTTATGACACCAGAAAGAATTAACCGAAACAAGTGTTCTTCCTCGAGTTTAAGCTCACCTGAAACTTGGCCATTTCGTTCTCGAAATGGTGTTGCGCATTGACAACAGGAACACTGCAATGCTCGACGCAATTACTTATCTCTTCTTGCTTCCTTCTCCCGTCAAAGCACTCGTATGCGCATTTGAAGTAAGCTTGCTGCAAGTGAATCGTTTTCACCATTAATTATTCGCCATATCATAATCATATACTCACACGATCAGCGGTGCAAATTAAATTATAAGAACAGATCAGAGACAAATACAGAGTGAAACCATGCGGTTTTCGGACATCTTCATAAAACTTGAACTAGAGTTTGCAGAGACAAAACTCAAACCAAACATGACATGAAACCTGACTGATCGTCTTGAGAAACATGGCTTTTCAAAAAAAAAAAAAACTCGCCTTTGAAGTACCATTACAGTCTAAACCCTTCTAAAGGATACTACACAGACCAACATCTCTCACCATCCTTTTTCCATTTTAAAGAAGCATCACATTAATTCTCTGGGTTTTCAGGCCAAATTTCGGTTTCTAACCCCATTTTTAAAACTTGCTAAAATGTTCATCAGAAGAACCCAACAAGGGAAACACGGGATGTACAACATCAAATTGCGATGAAAACGCAAATATATGCACTCAAAGCCAGGACAACAATACAAACATATGCATGTGTATGTCAGTGCGTGAGAGAGAATCGGAAATGGAGAAAGAACCTGAAGAGTGAAATTGATATGATCTTGGACAGGAGAGAGCTGAGACTGAGCAGCCGCATTCACTTCCTCCAGTTTTCTTCTAAGCCTCTCCGATACGATTTGCTCCTCCACCGCTGCTATGTGATCCATCTCTCTCTCTCCCCGTCTGATGCGCGTAATTCCGATGTTAGGGTTTTAGGGTTTATCTGCTCTTTCGAAGCCCCAAGGAAGCAAACGGGTTTGACCTCGCGGTTCAGATTTAGGCTTCCCGGTTTTTCTCTTTACACGGCCCATAATTTCCCAGTCCTCCACCATAACCGGTCCGGTCTGGTCCAGATGACAAACCGGACTCGACCAGTTCCGGTTATCGGCAACAATGATGATGACGACCACGTTCATCTCTGCTCCGATTGCCGCTCTTTTGCCGAGTACGTGAAGGACGAAAATTTAACATTCCTTGCTATTCGGTTCTTGTGGAATTCGCCGCCTGAATTGTTTTACACCAGGGATTTGATCTGATTCTGGAGCTCTTAGGTCGCAAATTCTGGATTCATGGTATGGGTTTCGATTGTGGGTCAACGTTGTTTGATTAAATTCACGAACTTCTCTGTGTAAACTTGGTAACTGAAATCATCTAGATGAGAATCTGAATGAATTGAGTAACAGATAAAGAGAAACATCAACGGTCTTTGGTAAAAAGGGGATGCTTTATTTTTTCAGAAGGGGGCGATGAACAAGTAAGAAACGGAATGAGACGGATTCCAGAGAATGAAAAGCGAGCTTTTGTCTGAGTTTTAGTGTTCAAATGTCGGTATCATACTGTGTAATGAGTTCACCGGTCAGGCTTTGTCCAAGAAAGGCTTTCCCTTAGTTTGATCAGCGGTGAATTTTAAAGATAGTTCGTCTTCGACGATGAACAAACTGATAGGTGATGAACTGTGACGTTGGAAATAGGCAAAAAGGAAGAAACTTTTTCACAATTTCTCCATGAAACGACGGCGAAAAGTTAGCTAAACTTACATTTTGTGAATAGTATACAAGTTCAGGAAGTAGGGATGCATCACCCATCAAGCAATTAGGCATGTAGAAGTAACAGAACAGCCATCACTCATAAGAAAAACAGTTAGCTGTCCTGAACTGATCTTCAAATCTTGATCTGTATATGCTACAGGTGCTACCGTTGAAACGCTTACACTTTGTCAAAGATCTGTAGAATTCGATGTTATGGGTAAGAAATCTATCATTGGAAGGGTGGTGGGTGAGACCTGAGGCCGAAAGCTGGAGGAGGAGGAGGAGTCTTGACAGGCGCCCAGATATCAGCCCCGTTGCTTTGAGAAACTCCTGATGTATACGAGATCGGGACAAGGCATAAGCCTCTGTTTCTCAAGCTGTAATAATGCTCCATCTCCTCCTGGTTTCAAAGACAACCACAGAGAACACAGATCAGTTTGGAGCAGAGTCAAGAAACCAACAGACTAATCTTGAAAGACCGCAACCCAGAATTGTAGATGCAGTCACAGAATTAGAGAGGGGTCAAGATTTAGCTCACGTGAACTCTGGCTTCTGGGTTAGTCAGTAGATATGGAGCACTTAGCACCTGTATACACGAAAAGCTGACTCACTTGTCTGAATCAAGAGAACAGAGGAGAAGAAAAGGCTTTTATGGTTTAGGGTTAGAGGAGGAAAGTAGCACAGAGACCTTGACTTGTTCATGAAGAAACTGTATGTACTGCATTGCCTCCAGAAGAACCGATGCTGTATCCGTCTGCAATGGGAGTTGAAGAAAAATTAGAGAGGACCGACACTTTTCCGCAGAGTATTTATAGCAAAAACTAATTATCTTGTCTGAAACATACCTTTCCATAAGGGGAAACTATCTGTTGAAGAGCTGATATACGTTCTCCCACCCTGTCCTTCCTCTCCTGTTTCCCCATGTTTTTGAAGAGACATTAGCAAAGGCATCAAACCCCATCTGTTGATTTCATGAATTCAGACAAGACAGAGACCGGATGATGAATGGAACAGAATGAAGAACCTTTGAGGAAAAGGAGAGATCGGATCTGTGGCGTTTAGGTGAAAGAGAACCGAGGCTGCTTTCTTCAAGAGAGCAGAGACTCCGTTTATTTTCCATCACCATTCCCGCTTCTCTAGAGATTTCCATGCCTTGTCGGAAAACAAAACCTCAAGACACATTCAAGATTATCACAGACAGACACGACAGAAGACAACGCAAGAAGCTTTCACGGCTTAGATACAGTGTTAGGCCCAAATCAAAAGTAACAGCGAACCGGAAAAAAAAATCAATTTTTTTAAACATTAAACGTTCAATGATACTACCAGTGATCTTATGTATGAATGCAAAAGAGTAATGACATTGGAATCAAATATGGGTTTGGGCAAAAACCCGTGCATTAGAAAACGGAGCAATGGGTTATAATAATATTAGCCGCCAAAGCACAGTCAAAGCAGTTGGCAGGGGGTCATGGTCAGAGGTTTTAGCCCTTCATTTCACATCACAACAGGGATTATTTAAATGTCTCAACACATTATCAGCTAACCTCAAGATTAAGTATGCAATCATCCCTGCTAGATTATACACCCTAACCTCAAGATTAAGTATTATATATAATATAATCAGCAGATTAAAGATGTATAATTTACATAAATAACTAAAGGGTTAATGGATTAAGTCGCAAAATAAGTTACGAATGAGTTGTATGGATATCAATAAACGAAGAGAGTATGCAATAAACAACTAAAATTAGCAAAGATTAAGGGGAATCAAAAGAAACGTTGGGGGGGGGAAAATTTAACATTCCTTGCTATTCGGTTCTTGTGGAATTCGCCGCCTGAATTGTTTTACACCAGGGATTTGATCTGATTCTGGAGCTCTTAGGTCGCAAATTCTGGATTCATGGTATGCAGCATTTGCAACAAAGAGCCCACCAGAAAGAATCTAACAAAAAAAGATTCACAGTCCTCAAGAACCCACCACTCAGAACTTCGAAAGATTCGATTTTTCTTCGTCTTAACCCAGAAAGTAAAAGGTTTTTGCACAAGTTTTTACCGATCCGGAAGCGTTTTCCGCTCTTCGGCCTTTCTTGGTCCATACATACGAAAAGAAGAGAAATTCTCAAAAAGAAAAAGAAACCCTAAAGAAGATTCATTTGTCTGAAACTCATCAGTGTTTTCCTTTTCAGCCTGACTTTATGGTTTTTGGAGCTCGTATCTGGGCTTTTGCAGAGCTTATGTCGTCCGAAACGGCGTCGTTTCTGAGAGAGATCGCAAAAATCTCAGCAATAGAAAAGGAGAGAGAGAGAGAGAGAGAGAATACCGTGTACGAAAGAATTCTGAGGAAAGCAAAATCAGAGAGGGACCCCCTTGCTGATGTCTTTTTCTCTTCTTTGTTTGTTTGTTTTTGTTTCTTTTCGGGGTGTGAAGTAAATGTTCATTCATTTCTCGTTTGTATGTATTTATGCATTTTGTGTTGGCTCTTTGTTTAATTACTTTCTCAATTAATTAATTATATACTAAAATGAAATATCCTATCTTCCGCTCTTTTTTTCTCTTAACGTTTGGGATCGGAATTTACAACGCCTCGTAGTTTTAAAGGCTAGACAAATGATACGGTATCGCGGATAGTAAATCCACACGACCCCACGCAATAGTCGATAAACCATACGGAACAGATAAACTAGTTGAAACTGACCGGTTCAAAGAAAAACTCAAATATTCTGGAGTTTTGTTTCAAAGGTATTGAGTTATCATTAACTATTGGACTGGGGTTTCCTCGTATCTTCCACTTTTTATATATGATATTTCAATATGCAGTTTTTAAAACTCGAATAACCAGCCAAATTCCTTAAAAAAACATGAAACTTACGTGAAATTTTAATATCATCAAATTAATACCAATATAAGATTACACATCCTTTGTCGATAATATACACATGCAGAATCAGACGTGGTTAGATCAACTGATAAATGGGAATACGCAAAGAATGTTCTACCCAGGTTCGAATCTCACCCTAATCAAATCACATCTTATAAAAAAAAATATACACATGCAGCTTAAAATTTTCTTAGAATTTATATTTCTAAACGATTTACATGTATATATATATATATATATATATATATATATTCATAATTTGGCAGCTAATCTCCAACCAATGCAAGAGAGAAAGAGTCCGAAGTTCTTATAAGACTCCCAGGTACAGGTCGCTATTCATTTCAACGTAAATAAAAAAAATAGAAACTAATAATGTGAAATTGACACTTTTTTTTGAAATATTTTTATTTATTTTAATTTCCCAGATGTTTCGACCGATTCTGCTGCTTCTGTCTTTCCCTTTTTTTCAACGTTTTGATTTTTGTCTGCTTTGAAATTTCGTCACTTTCTACCACAGCGTTTGGTGCAGGGCGTACCCACAGTGGTGATATGATATCTAACAAGTCAGTCCATTTTACAATTTAGTTACTTTTACTCCTTGTAAACATATTTTTATTTATTTTTTAAGTATAAATAGAATATTAAATCACATACTTCTTCTAAATAATATCTATTTGATTGTTTCCAAACTAATTTCTATTTTTCATTTGAATTCTATTTCAATTTAAAAATGCTAGTTTTGTTATTAAAATTTTAAAAAATCTATAAGAAAAAAGTGAACAAATATAATTTTTTTATAAGGAAAAAAGAGAGAGAGGAAGTTACCAAAGCTGCGATTGGATTTTTGCTTTTTCCATAGGGATGCGAAAATGTGAAAGAAAGAAAGAGCGGTGAGACGTAACGCGCGGTCTCTGCGTCCACGTTGGAAAACGTGGCGGTGTGGAGAATCGCGTTCGGAAAACGCCGGGATTCGTGGGACATAACAGAGACGACAAGTTTATGTTGGGACCCACGCGCTTTCGGTGTTCGTCACTCTCTGATCTTATCCTCTCATTCTCGTATCCAGACTGCGACGTGTTTGGATTCCGGCTTTTGGGTTTTTTTTTTAAAAAAAAAACTTTGTTATGATTAGATTCGATTTTTGAAAATGAATTTATACCGGAAGCGGACTGCGTTTTGATCAAGACTTCAGCCGTAACCGAAAATATTAAATATTACACAATTCCAACCAAAGTTCAATGATCAAACGATTACATATTCGAATTTAAAAAAAAAAAACTGAATTAAAATTTCACTCCAAACGGCCGAACCCATTGGGATTTGGGCCTTGTTCTTGAGATGGGCTAAATGGCCAGTAAGTATTTGCACTCGAAACTTCAAACGTATTTGAATTGTTTTATCATGGGAAAAAGTCCATGTTCCGTATCCGTACCATATGATTACGATCTCATAACATATGGTTCCATATGCATATAATAAATAGAATGTAATGGTACTTACTGTTTATATTTGACTGATTTTTGGCATTCAACGGCGTCTTAGATACTTGAATTCTTTTTGGAGATAAATTCCCCCTAATCAAGTCTTTTGAATTTCAATAAAACGGGGAAACGAACAATCTAAATATATTTTACCGAACCAAAATCAAAGAAAATCGGCCATATAACCCCAATATTATAGTTTATAGAACGCGGTGAAAGAAAATCTATCAGCAGTATATAATCCACAAACAATATTAATTTGACGTAATTTCAGGAGTTGAAAAGGAAAAAGTCAAAATCTATTTTTTGTTAGAAATGGATCTCAATTTCAGGAGATGAATTATTAATTTAGCACAATTTCAGTTAATTTGATATATTTTAACGTTTCAGATATTATATTATCAAATCAAAAGTCAAAGTATTTGTTTGACACATTTTTAAAAAATTGTATCATTTATATAAATTTTTTCCTAAAAAAAATATCAGAAAATAATCGTATTTAAGAATAAGACAAAAAAAAAAAAGATAAAATTATCTTAATGTATATTCCATGCACGTAAGCAATGACGTCGTAATTCGTTATTTTTCCATACCATTTTCCTCCCAAGAGAATCTCACTAAAGACCAAAGATAGCCAGGTCTGGTTCTGTCACTAAACTCCATATCATATCTTGTAATAATCAAATTATCAACAAAATGATGAATGTCTGTTTATTATATATATATATATATATATATATATATATATATGTACATGGCATAAAAATGTGGGATTTTCGATGCATAATGGATTAATTAAGTTTCCTACGTAGTTTATAGATGATTTCGTTCCGATATGCACGCTGTGTATTTCAGAAACGCATCATTTAAAAAAAACAGTGACGCTTATTTTATGATACTTCAGATATGTTGTTCGAGTTCGAGGCATAGTTATGATTCGTCACATGGTGCTAACAAAGGATATTTTTTCAACTTTAATATATTTAATAAAAATATAATAAATACTGGCCGGGCTAAAAGTATTACATATAAAGTTTTATATAATTTGACTATTTTAATTCAAATTAACTGATTTGAGGGGGGGGGGAACGAATAAATTAAAATCAGAACCCAATTGTATTTCATTTTTTTTTTATTGGGCACAACATTTAATCATCCGGTTCGGTTTCTTCAGTTCTATAACAAAAATATATATCAATCAATTTTACATAAACAGATTCGATTTCAATTTCTATTAAAAAAGAACAGATTTTATAAAAATCGAATTTTTAGAATTTTTAAAAATTCGATTCGATTTCAAAAAAATTTATTCTCTTGAAAAATTACCGTTAATAAATATTGAATAGTTCAATTCGAAAACAGTTTCGAATTTTTGCCCCCAGCGTAGAAACCGTATATCTGTCTACACAATGAATAAGGCAAACCTAATACATTGGGTTGACCAATTTGACATTATTTGACCAATCTTCTCCGACCCGACCCGACCCGTTATCATCTCTATCACGTTTATATATACATATATATATATATATATATGTATATGTGTACACGCTTATACTGCCATACATAAACATCAAAAAAAAAAAAAAGAGAGAGAATGGGAGAGGAAGTGAAATCTCAAGCAAAACCACATGTATTGGTCTTGCCATTTCCAATACAAGGCCACATCAATCCTCTTCTCCAATTCTCCAAACGCTTGATCTCCAAAAACGTCGCCGTCACCCTCCTCACCACCTCCTCCACCCACACCACCATCCTCCGCCGCGCCTCCTCCTCCCTCTCCGGCCGCGCCTCTCTCCCGCTCGCCTTCGTTCCCCTCGACGACGGCTTCGAAGAGGGCGCGCCTACAGGCGCAACGGCCGAGTACTTGGCCATGTTCAAGAACAAAGTCTCCCTCAGCCTCTCGGATCTCATCTCCTCCATGGATCCGAAGCCAGCCGCCGTCGTCTACGACTCGTGCCTCCCGTGGGCACTCGACGTCGCCCGGAGATTCGGGGTCGCCGGGGCTTCGTTCTTCACGCAATCCTCCGTCGTGAACGCGCTGTACCACCATTTCATAGAGGGGAGGTTTCGGGAGTTTCAGGACGAGGTCGTTTTACCGGCGATGCCCGTCCTGAAGGGAGGTGATCTTCCGGTGTTTCTTTACGACCGGAGCATTTGCCCTCCGCTGCATGATTTGATCTGTAGTCAGTTCTGTAATGTCGACGAAGCTCAGTTCTTCTTGGTCAATTCTTTCGAGGAACTCGAGGTCGAGGTAAGAGTGCCGGACACGTGTAATTAACCCCTCTCTGTTTTAGTTTAAAGCAAGGACAAAATTACAATTTAAGCCTTAGCAATTACAATTTAATCAGAGAGATTGAATTTCCATATAAGCATTAACTAGGTTATAGAAGACATCGATGTATATAGTAGAAGACATCAGAATAAGACACGAACGCCGCATTGTTCCGGCAGTCGTTTGAATCCATTGGTTCTTGATACGTGACAAACATAACATTAACGATTGTTACCATTTACAACAGTGATGAGAACACGACAAAAGCACCTTTAGACAAACATTAAGACTATCTAGGTATAGTAAATAAAATTATCTTGTTTATTCTAAGTTTTCTATTTAATTTTTTTTTTATAATCCTGAAGTTTATCAACCTAACTGTCTATTTTTTTTTCATGTATTGGGAAATCTTATCCTATTAAAAATATTTGGACAAGAACACGTGTCTACTCACGAAAATGAATACGTGTCTCTAATGTTCACCATACTATATATATATATATGAAAAAAAATAAAAAAGTAGGTAAATCCGACCATAGAAAAACATAGAGAAAATGAATCTACTCTCCCCAGTTTTCTATGATAATAAAAAAAACGCATTAAAAAATAATTCTTTCAATTATCCGATAACTTATTTATTCACTCTTTCCTTTCCAAACTTTTGTTTTTTTTTTTTGGAAAACATTTTTCCTTCACAAATATATTTGGTGAAACGTTTACATGCATATTGAATATTGATTTCCCCATAATTACATATATATATTAAAGCAAACACTCTCTTCAGTTGTTTTACTCGAATTATAAAATTTAAAAAACGCATATCGGCCATATATATATACGTGCGTGCATATATATTATTAGTTTGTATAGCAATTTATGACAATTTTTCTTGCAATATCCTTGATCTCTTTGTTTTAAGATATTGGAATGGATGGAGAACGTTTGGCCAGTGAAGAACATTGGACCGACGGTCCCATCAATGTACCTAGACAAGCGGTTAGGCGACGAAAAAGACTACGGCCTCAGCCTCTTCAACCCCAAAGTCGACGAATGCCTCACGTGGTTGGACACAAAGCCACCCGACTCGGTCGTCTACGTCTCCTTCGGAAGCTTAGCCGTTCTCAAGGACGACCAGATGAACGAACTCGCGTCCGGTCTGAAACAGACCGGCCACTTCTTCTTGTGGGTGGTCAGAGAGACCGAGTCAAGCAAGCTCTCGAGCAGCTACCTGGAGGAAATCTCCGAGAAAGGGCTGATAGTGACTTGGAGCCCTCAGCTTCAAGTCCTTGCCCACAAATCCGTAGGTTGTTTCGTGACACACTGCGGGTGGAACTCGACTCTCGAGGCTCTTAGCCTTGGAGTGCCCATGGTCGGGATGCCGCAGTACAGCGATCAGCCCACGAACGCTAAGTTCATAGAGGACGTGTGGAAGGTCGGGGTTCGGGCGAAGGCCGACAAAGAGGGGTTCGTGACGAAGGACGAGGTCGTTCGATGCGTAGGTGAACTTATGGAAGGGGAGAAGAGCAGAGATGTTAGAAGGAATGCTGAGAAATGGAGAGAGTCGGCGAAAGAAGCTGTTTCCGAAGGAGGCAGTTCTGATAGGAACATTGATGAGTTCGTCGCTAAACTTTGGCAAATGAAATAATAAAAAAGGTATTATAATAACAATAATGTATCATCATCATCATCTGTACATGTTGTTTTTTCCACGTTTGAATGAGCTATGGTTTTGCCGATATAAGTTGATGGTTTTGTTGTATAATCTATAATTTTACGTTAATATGTGTTCAGAAATTCGTTGGATGTGTTCATGATTTTTTTTTTTTTTTTTTTGGGTGTTAGGTTTGGATGAATTAATTTTTGCATGAGCTGTGTTGACAAAGACGTTGGTCCACTGGCTATCCATGCAGAGAGGGAGCTCTTAGGCCACATATATTCATATGGTGCAAATTCTATATGGCCATGCATGCCCTACCATGTTTTGTATCATAAATGTCTACTTCTAGTAGTGATTACGGTAGAAAAATAAAACGGGTAAATAAATAAATAAAAAAATCGAAAAGAGAAAAACAACGAGAATATTTTTATTGTTGCATCTTTTCTTTTATTGTTATATTATAATAAAAATAAAATATATATTTATAAAAAAATTAAGAAACGAATCTCTAAAAAATATAGATATAATAAAAACAAATCAGATACATAGTATTTAACATAATAATATTATATCTATTATTATTCTCAATCATATCTCAAAATCTTATTTTATTCCCATCGCATCTTCATTTTTTTTATTTTAACAATTATTCGTACGAGTATATATTCTCTACTTACCTAATTTCTCACGTTTTTAATATTCCGAATGTTGTTGAAAAAGAAAATAAACAAAACTAAAAAATTCGACACAAAAGAAGACAAATCATACACCATTTCTTTAACTATTGTTTTTTGTAACTCTTAAAACATATTATCGTTGAATTCGGGTATTGTGGGCGTCATTATCTTCTTCCTTGTAATAATCTTTCGCCGAAACTACTTGAATCTGAAAAACGAATAAAAGAAGTAAAGGACCACACCATGATACTACGAAGATTTATAAAACAATAATAATAATAATAATAATAAGTATTATTATTATTATTATTATTATTATTATTATCAGTAATTAAATACTTATATAATTTTTTTTGTAGAGATAATCATAATATCTATCAAGAAGATAATTACTAATACTAATACATATAAATTATATAAACTATTTTTAGCGGATGAATTTACTTGTACCTTAAGGCACGTCATTGATGTTTTTTTTTTGTTGTGCTGGTTGCCGAACTGAGCGAGTTGTTCCTGGATACTCCTTTTCCCTCGGAGGTTTTGCCTCTGCGGAGTGGGCCGTCGTTACAATTTATTTGTTTTTATTATCTATTGTCTTTGTTATCATTCATACCGTTGTTGGACCATATGCCCTTAGCATTTCCCCATTTTCTATAAAAAATATATATATAATGTAACATGCAGATTATAGATACGGATTTACGAGGCGTGGATACGAAATAATTGAGATTGAATTTTTAGATAGATACATTATACAACTGAAAACCACTAATTGCAGCACAAGACATATTTTTTAAAAAAAAAATTTAAACTACGAATCCATATTTATCAAACTTGGTCAAAGAATTTATTTATGTATTGTATATATAGTATAAGTTTATATATATATATATATATGGCTTATTAACAAATGTTATCTGATCTGAATTTTGTTTATATCAATCTCAATTAACTATAATTAGCAAACCCGTATAATCGGTGACAAATACACATTACAACAATATAATTTTAGCTATATATATATATATGTGTGTGTGTGTGTGTGTGAAATACATGTAATTTTTGTCGCTTTCGTCATATTATGCGAATCAATAGTAATAAACATGTGATTTGTGTCGTAAACTTCGGCGATCATCTCTCCATCAACTGCTCCACCACTCACATGTCACTAATTTCTCTAGGAATTTATAATGGATTCATGTTTCCTACATTACATATATATATATATGTATATATATATCCAAATCATCGAGCCATAAAATGAACCTAGTGATTCATGAAAAAGTTTCCATATATATATATACATATATATTAGTTTTACATCAAAGAAATAAATCTGAACAAAATAAAGACGTGGTTTAGTGTATAGTTTTGTTAGAAAATTTACATAAATTGTACAAAATATTAATAGGGAAAATAGGAAAATCGTATGGATAATAATTAATAACCTGTGGTATCGCGTCTGATCCATATTCACTGGCTTTCTGATCACAATGATTAGTGAATAATTGGGTTTGAATTAGCGAGAAGTCGTTAATCAATCACATGCCAAAAACTAATTTTTATTCCTCTAACAATTTAATTAAATTAATGTCTATTTTACGTCCACACTATGGCTTATGCGTACGTTCATGTTGCCCTCTCATATGGTTAATCCCAATTACGTACGTGACGACGTGCCAATTGTACTTTACATTGTAACATATACATACAGACGTATAATGTGTATGTAATCATCATATTTTTGTACATATTACGGTATACAATCATGTATAAAAACGATATATATATAACGATGACCACAAAGGATTATCTTTGTGATTCATGATATGTATGTATGTAATCTAATTTTGAGTTGTTCATCCGGTGAAACGGGGACGGAAAGCGTATGTCCCGTTCCGAATTCGAGCATGTTTGTCTTCCAGTCGCGAGATTAGTCTGGACCTTATTCCAGAATATCCCGGTTATTCCAAAAAATATATGTATGTGTATGTATGTATGTATGTATGTATGTATGTATGTATGTATGTATGTATGTATTTAAGAGAAGAATTGATCGGTTATCCACAATAGGTATTCTATTTTCTTGGACAATTGACAAACATCTCTTACAACAACCGGTAAGAGAATTACAAAAATATATATCATGGAATTTTCAAATATGATAATATTTTATGCATGCACCACGCATATAATAAATGGCCCGGATTAAATGACAATCATTACTCTTAAACTTGAATCAAATCATGTGGGAATCAAATTATTGTAGATGAAATGTGAACTATTATATCATATGACTATTTCATAAAATCCTCAATCATAGCACATGTAGATCATACCGTTAACCCAACTCCCCAATGCCCTAATTAAAACCTATAAATACCCAACAAAATCCCCAAAAAGGGCATCGTCATTACACAAAACACAATCTCACACATACACATATATACACGGATACACACACAACTTAATATATCTCACCCTCTACATGCATTCACACCGCAGTGAAATGACGAAATTAACCCTAACGATACGCCTTCTCTTCACAATCCTCTTCATCAACCGCTCTAACGCAGCCGCCAGCACTTTCAACGTCGTCAGCTTTGGCGCCAAACCCGACGGCAAGACGGATTCGACGACGGCAT
>NW_010965696.1:1689213-1692061 GCF_000463585.1 Tarenaya hassleriana
GGCGTGGCAGTCGGCCTGCGGTTCGGCTGCGGCCGCCACCGTGGTGGTCCCAACCGGGCAATTCTTGTTGAAAACAGCGACGTTTCGGGGACCGTGCAAGAGCAGGATCACGTTTCAGGTGTACGGAACCGTCGTGGCTCCATCGGACTACCGGGCCTTCGGGAACTCCGACTACTGGATCTTATTCGTTAAGGTTAATCGCATGGCACTTGTCGGAGGAACATTCGACGCTCGTGCCGCCGGTTTCTGGGCTTGCCGGAAATCAGGCCGGAATTGTCCTCCCGGAGTTAGGGTATGTTTTTCTTGTCTTTTTTTTTGGGTTTTCACAAAGTTGCACGATTCCGTTTATTATTGTTACAGATCACCACTTCAATCATTGTCTTCTGGTCAATAAAACGGTTATTTATATCGGTTTAATAATTTATTTTTCTCCGTTCCTAGTCGATAACGTTCAACTGGGCAAACGACGTGATCATAAGTGGAGTGACATCATTAAACAGTCAAATCACACATTTGGCGATCAACAGCTGCAACAACGTCGCCGTCCGAAACGTGAAGCTGGTGGCTCCCGGAGACAGCCCCAACACCGACGGCTTCCACGTCCAATTCTCCACCGGCGTCACCTTTTCCGACAGCACCGTACAGACCGGCGATGACTGTGTCGCCATCGGCCCTGGGACCCGCAACCTTATCATGTCTAAACTCGCATGTGGCCCTGGTCACGGTGTCAGGTATATACACTGTCTTTTAAAACACTTTCTTCCATTAATCCGAACTGATGATTTCTATAACCTATGTACATGCAAAATCAATATGAGCATATGGATATGTGTTTGTAGCATTGGGAGCTTGGCGAAGGACTTGAACGAAGAAGGGGTGCAGAACGTGACATTGTCGAGCTCAGTGTTGACAGGGACGCTAAACGGAGTGAGGATAAAGTCGTGGGCGAAGCCAAGCAATGGTTTCGTTAAGAACGTTTTCTTCCAAAATCTCATCATGAAAAACGTTCAAAACCCTATCATCATCGATCAGAACTATTGCCCCTCTCACGAGGGTTGCCCTTCTCAGGTATCATAACTCCTCATCATCATCATCCCTATCATCATCATCAACATCAACATTATCATCATCGCGAGCTTTAATGGATGCAGAATTCGGGGGTGAAGATAAGTCAGGTAACGTTCAAGAACATACAAGGGACATCGGCCACAGAGCAAGCGGTGAAGTTGATGTGCAGCAGAAGCAATCCATGCACTGGAATCACTTTGCAAGACATCAAGCTTTCTTACAACAACCGATCTCCTTCCTCCTTCTGTCTCAACGTTGCCGGTACCTCTCTTGGTGTTCTTGTCCCCAACAGCTGTCTCCGTCGATGAACTCCCATTGCTTTCTTTCTTCCGGTTCATAGTCAGAACGTTTCCAAAGAATTGTACGTATAGAATTTCTATTACAATAGAGAGAAAATAAATGGGAGAGGTGATTGCAAATATGAGAAGAGGGAAGACTTTTCTCCGAATTGCGAACGATGCTCCAAGCGAATGGTGATTCCAAATATGTTAATGGTGATCACCGTAAGGTTTTATATATGTCATGGTGAAGTTCCATCATAATGGAAACGATGCCCGTTTTTTTTTTTAACGTACGATGGAATTCGTTAATGACTCACATATAGCGCATATCCCCTTATGATGGTCCGTACGTACGTCCGTATACCTTGACCAGGTTAATACAAATTAAACTATCGTAAAGAATCATATAACTTCTACAAAGTTGTCTTATTTTTTTGTAAACACGCAGATAACAAACTAAATAATAATTAGTGGAAATGAACCTATATGTTTGGCTGAATATAACGCGGAGTTAAAAGTCAAATAGAGAGAGGTTGACCAACCAAGCCGTGCACGTCCTTATCGTATGGTCCTACATTTCATAGTTTTCTTTAAGTGGACTGACTGCAACTTTTTTATAAGAAGAAATAAAAGGGGAAAGACATGCAGATACTTATACACGATACAAAGCATACATACATACATACATACATACATACATACATACATACATACATACATACATACATACATACATACATACATACATACATACATACATACATACATACATACATACATACATACATACATACATACATACATACATACATACATACATACATACATACATACATACATATAAAGCGAAGGGGTTGATAGTATTCAGGCGAGACACGACTCTTTGAAAGTTTTTCCAAGAATCGTTGTGGAATTGGTGTTCGAATGATTTTGTTGGTTAGTACCTCGCTATAAGAACTATGCAGCTTTCAGATCTTCTCTACGATTCAGTTTCCAAAATTATCATGAGATGTATAGTCACTAATGGATCGTGCATCAGTAATTAATATGAAATTTAATTGACGTAATAAAAGTTCTGCCACATATCAAAAGTTTGACTTTCTTTATATAAACAATGTATGGTATATTCAGTTATATTAGATATATGCGTGATTAAAATACAATTCACTATTTATAGAACTCAGACAAATCTAAAATCTTCTCGATCTGTTTCTTTACAGAAAATAAATTCCAAGTTTTTTTGATACCACAAGGTGAAATGAATTGAAAGGGTATTATATATAGTCATTCTCTCTAAGGCAGCTATCATCCATGGCGTAAGACGAATTCGAACGAAAGGCTTAAAGATTTCAAACCCTTGTCGGAAATCGAGCTGATGGGTTCTCAGATTCAGGGATGGTATTTTCTTTGGAGGTACTGAAACCTGTCTTTTCTTTGTCTGGACAAGAGCCTGGAGATTCTCCAATTTCATTTCAAGGAAAAGTCAGATTTTCCTGCTG
>NW_010965696.1:1692173-1696909 GCF_000463585.1 Tarenaya hassleriana
TCCTGCTGATTGTTCTTGAAATAAGTTTTTTCTGTCGAAATCGAAGCTTGATTTTTATGTTTCTCTCAATGGGTATCTGTTTCTGGGGAAAATTTTTCATGGATTGGTCAGGGAGACACGAAAGCTGATGTCTTTAGATTTGGGAAGCTTTTGTCTTCTGAGACTTTTCTGTAACTAGATTAGGGTTTTCAGATGGGGGCAGTCATTCTTTGTGACAACGACGAAAAAACAAAGCCGGGTATAAACAGAAAACAGAGGAGAGGAAAAGAAACAGAGAACGGGAATTTGAAAGAAAAAAAAAATCACGAAACCCTAATCCGCATTACCCAGAATTGATTACTTAGACGGCAAGGAAACCCAATTTTAAAAAAATAAACAACACATAACAGATTTGGAAAGTTCCCAATTTGGGTCCAATCCATCTGTTTTTTTTCTAAAAAAAATAGTAATTATACAAGGAATACGTATCCTACTCCTACTGTAACTAGAAAAAAGGAAATCTATATATACACACACTCGGCTTCAATAATTAACAAAAAAAAAAAAAAGAAGCAAAGTTTACAAATCTAATCTCTCATGATCTCATCTACCATGGAGGAGAATCCACCAGAGTGGTTTGCACAAGCCATGGAGTCGGTTACGTCAGTACTTTCCAAGTGGTACTACGCAGTTCCCATATACTTCGTGATAGTGATCATCGTCTTCGTCGTTTGCTGGTGGATTATTACTCGACCTTTCCACCAGAGGAGGGCTCGGTCAGCTGGTGCTCCTGAAACTTCGGGAGTCCCGGCGGCTGCAGTTGTGGTGGGCCCGCGACTGAGCCGCAAGTTCAAAGACGTAGGCGATTCAGAAGGAACGACGAGCTGCACCATCTGTCTGGATGAATTCGAAGATGAAGATAGGGTTGATACTCCGTTTCACTGCAAACATGTTTTCCACAGAGATTGCATCGATTTGTGGATCGGGAATAGCTTTTCTTGCCCTATTTGCCGCAGCTTCGTGAAGAGCATTTTACGGAGACAATGACTAGAACTAGAACTAGAGCTAGCAACTTTGTTGGATTTCCAACCACTGTCTTACGTTTTTGAGAATGTTTAATCCGCCACGTTAGCACTTTCGTTACACCACTTCGGTTGTTTAATCGGACACTCGTAAAAAAGATCATGTATTATTTTGAATCATTTAAAAAGTTCAGTATTTTTTTTTCTAAAAAAAATTAATTTTGTCAAAATTGAAAAACAATATATTTTTTTTAGAATTTTTCCTTTTTTTTTTTTTTTGAAAATTTTCCTTTTTGTGATATAATTGTGTTCCTTCAATGACAAGGGAAAATGTCATGACATGAAAAAAAAAAAAAGTCACTCGCAAGAATATTACACTGAAGACTGTCTTTGTTGTGATGAAAGGGCATACCTTTTCGCAGTGAAATCATTGAAGACAGTTCCAAGACGATCTTTTTGATGCTTCAGAGAAATTTCATACTTGTTCTGTTAGATGTTCGAGAATCTCACCAGTGTCAATGGCATTGTAACAGACAGATTCAGACAGGAAGGCGTTCCAGACAGAAGACTCGGGCATCATGCCTTGGCTAACCATTTCCTCCAACCACACCACTGCTTCATATCCCCTACACATGCCACACAGTCCCTTTATAAGCACATTGTAAGTTTCAACACCCGGGAGGAATGATTTTATCAGCATTTCCTCCATCACCCGACTTGCTTCTAGGAATTCACCATCACGACACAACCCGCTAACCAGAGTTGCGTATGTTTCTTCGTTAGGCACAGACCCGACTTGCTTAGACATCTTTTCGAGATACCCAACTGCCAACATGGATTTCCCTTCATCGCACAGGCCTTTTATGAGAATGTTATAGACTCCAACTGTTGGAAGGCAGTGACTTTCCCTCATCTCACCAGCGATCACAGCCATTGCGTCTTCCAGCCTTCCGGCCCTACACAGTGCGGTGACCTTAGCCTCGTAAATGGAGGGTGTCGGCTTGAAGCTTTTGCCTCGCATTGCTTTAAGCACTTCATCACCTTCAGCAAGTCTACCTGCGCTGTAGAGATCGGCAGCCATGGCATCATAGCTAGCCAGACTGGGAATAGTGCCTCGGATCAAAGTCTCGGTTATCAAGCGTTTTATGTGCTCAACACTTCCGGTTTTACCATCCCACTGACCAAAATCGATGTGATTGTAGCATCGTTTAGGAGATTTTAGCCCTTTTCTCAAGATTTTACCAAGAATCTCAATGGCTTCATCAATCTTCCCCGCATCACATAGTGCATCTAAAAGAATTCTGTAGACCACAATGTCCTCACCAGCCCCTTTCTGCGAGATCCTCCAGAACATAGAATACAGCAGATGCGTTGCTTCGTTCAGTTTTCCTTCTAGACAAAACCCTTCCATCAGAATCTTGTAACTCTCTCTGTCTGGATAGCAACCCTGGTAATTCATCTCTTGAAACACATGTGCTGCCAGGTCAGAGCGGTTGATCTGACAAAGAACCCTCATAAGAAAATTCAGGGATGTTTCTCTAGACTTCACCTCCCATCCATAAGAATGCTTTTGGAAAATGCGACAGGCCATTTCAAGCCTCGAATCCTTAACCATCTCCTGTAAAAGGGTGTTAAGAGATAGAGTCCATTCCACGCAATTGAACTCGGGGAGGCTCTTAAATAGAGAGATGGCATCCCCCAGCCTTCCAGCTCTCGAGAAAGTACGGATGGCTGATGCAAACACTGTGTCTTTACACTCGCAAGAATCTCCTTTCATTCTCTCAATGACATGTTTCATTTCCGAGAGACGGCCAGATTTCCCGAGGATGCCAATCATGGTGGCGTACACTGAGCCATTGTGACTGTAGCCCGGAAACCTCTCCTTTGCTTCCTCGAAAATTCGAAGAGCTGTTAGTGGGTTCTTCTGCTTCTTTATGATTTGGGAAAGTAGGTTTGGTGTTAGAACTCTTGGCCATCTAACACTCATAATAATACTCTAAATCCGGACAATCAGAAATCTCTTCTGAGACCCAACTCTTGAACTCCACCATAACATCAAGAAAACATATTCCCTGCAATGATTCCACGTCTCATCAGCTAAAAGACAATGACTCGCAAGCAAACTACTTTCAACTTACTCCAGAGCACGAAACTGTAACAATTCCTAAGAAACCTCAGGAGAAACTTAGCCGGATTTCATGTCAATAAAGAACAAGATTCAGCTCCTTCAGTTTTTAGCTCAAGGAAAAGGCTTAGAACGAAAAACGTTTTTTCCTGGATTTGCAAGTAGGCCAAAAAGAAAAATCCAAACTTTTGAAATACCCAGATTGTCTGCCTTGCTTTGTGCATTCATTATGGGTCGCAGATTAAGAAGATAAACACAGAGAAACAAAAACCCGAAACTAAGAATCATGTCGCAACAACATAAACAATGGTTCCACCGTAAAATACTCCAGGAACAACAAAAAAAATTCTCAACTTGGTCAATTCAGGATTCACCGTTTGGACAAGCTTGAGAATTCAGAATTAAAGTGTATACCTTGGAGATTTGAGCCTTTACGGGTCCCTCTGTTTTCGTTTTCTCCTGCCTTGTTCGTGGTTTAGCTTCCTCCCCTCGCGGCTGCCTTCACCTCTCACTTCCTCAGATCCTCTGAGTAGATGCGAATCGAACCTGTGAAAGAACGACGAAAAGTACGACCGTCAAATCAGGTGAACTCGTCTTGTCCTCGAACTCAGCAACCTTTGTATTATTCCAATTGCTCTTCGTTCGTATGGTAGATAAACTATTCTCCGGAAGGGGTGACGGAAAAAAATTGCAGGATTTGGGGAAATAGGGCAAGAGGCAGATACACTATGAAAATTTAGCATTTAACCCCTTTTCTTTTATTTATTCATGAAAAGACCCATAACGTCGTAAAATAACTTTGTAAACCCCATAAAACGACGTTTTGTATGTGGATATTTATTCCCCTTTTCTTTTATTTATTCATTGAATCTCATCTACTCTATATAGATATTTGTATGAAAAGAATCAAACCAAAAAACAATCTTAAAAAAAAAAGGAAAACCAAAAGAAGTTTTGAATGCAAATTGCAATTCCGATTCCTGGGGAAGAAATATAATTTGGGGTATAAAAACGAAATAACAAACATAAAACCCTTTCTACATGAAATAATTCCCTCTTTCACTTTGCACAAAAAAAAAATGTTTTTTTACGATCAGATTTCACTGTCCAGTGAATCTGAATTCTTCGGAACATCAATCATCATGTAATAATCACTCCAAGAGTCTACGAAATCTTATTAGAAGAAGACCTTCGAGGTGATTTTTTTTTTTTTTTTACAGATCCACGCCACAGCCGTGGCCATTGCATAATTGAAGAATTTTCAGTAATATATAAATTTCGTCGCCGAAAACACAATTTTTAGTTGTATAATCTCTGCAGTTTGAAGAATTTACAGTCTTGTCTTTACGAGTCATTTCATTGTGGGCCGTCGAGTTTTAGGTATGACCGTAACTTCTGTCGCAAGCAAGATCGGAATATGATTTGGTAGAAATTGGCCGAAAGTAGTTTTCTGTTTTTTTTTTTTGGTCGTGTAAAAATTATCTAATAGGGTATTTCTATTGAGAAAACAACAGATTCTTATTTATTAATATGACTATTATTTTCAGAAAAAATATAAATTTTCTGTCGAGATCTAATAATAGAAATTAAAATTAACCCCCCCCCCCCCC
>NW_010965696.1:1697054-1725051 GCF_000463585.1 Tarenaya hassleriana
AATAAAAGAAATTAAAATTACCCCCCCCCCCCCTCGAGTTCTTCTTTAAACAACTAGAATTATGTAACTGCACCTCGCAACTACTAGCCAATCAGACAAAAAGAATTGCATGTGAATCCTCTATAATTAGTAAAATGTTGATAAGGAAAACTGTAATTAGTTGTTTAGTTAATTGCGTATAATTAGAATAATTAACCACAAAACCCTCACCAGAACAGCTGTTCCTTCCCTGGTGTGGATGAATTGACCACAGAAAGAAAAAAAACACAACACAAGGAAACAGATCGACAGCATCATCTCGACCGTCCGTACGAATCGTATCGAACTCAGCCGCCGCCGGGAGACAAGGAAAAAGGCGTCGGAGAGGGTGGGAAAAATGAATGGCTCGGCGGCGTACCGGAACATGTCTTATGTGACGGATGAGTCACGTTACGGGAAAATCGTGTGTTACCCGCAAGAGTACTTGTACGAGAAGAACGATCAGAAGAACTTGGAATCGGGCGGCACCCTCGCTTCCGCCCTTCCCTTCTTCATCACGCAGATATTCGTCGCTAACCTCACGTACCGAATCCTCTACTACTTGACCCGACCTCTGTATCTGCCCCCTTTCGTGGCTCAGATCCTGGTGCGTTATTCTCTATTCATTTCCAGAGGTTGGAATACATAATACACACATATATATATATACACACACGCCTTATGATGGTGGTTAGCCTTTTATGGTGATCATGTGAACTCCAGCTCATATCTTTGCTTTTGTTAGAAATTATGGTGAGCTTTTAATTTGTAATAATTTATTATATTTCATATATGGTTTGATTTATCTATTCCTTGTCATATAAGATAAGGAATTTGAAATTCTAGAGTAAGGAAATTACGTTCGGGAATACAGATATAATGAATCATTTCGCAAACTTTGACAGTGTTGAATGCTTGTTTCTGGCAGTGCGGTCTTTTGTTCAGTCCGAGCTTGCTCGGGAATACAGAATTCGTCATCGAAAATATCTTTCCATATAGATTCACAATGATCCTCGAGACCTTTGCGAACTTGGCTCTTGTCTACAACGTTTTCCTTCTCGGTCTCGGAATGGACATCCGAATGGTCAGACTCACCGAGTTCAAGTCGCTGGTCATCTCAGCCGTCGGCCTTTTAGTCTCCTTACCTGCCGGAGCCGCCCTCTACTACTTACCAGGCAATGGTGATTCTGACAAGATTCTCGCAGGCTGTGTGTTTTGGTGCATAGCTCTTTCTTGCACCAACTTCCCCGATCTTGCCAGGGTTCTCGCCGACCTGAAACTGTTGCGTTCAGATATCGGAAGAACTGCAATGTCTGCAGCCATTGTCACTGATTTATGCACTTGGGTTCTTCTGGTTTTCGGGTTTGCTGCTTTGAGTAAATCAGGTATCGTTCTCTATGATCTTGGTTCGATTCTCCTCAAAATGATGTTTTTTGTGGTTTTGTTCCGTTTCTCTCGCACCCTTTAAGTTAAAGATCTGTACTTCAAAAGGATCCCGAACAATATATATATATGATGGGTACTTCGTTCGGACAGGAACTTGGAACCACATGATGCCGTTTGTCCTCCTCGCCACTGGAGGGTTCATCCTCTTGTGCATACTCGTGATCCGACCAGGAATCTCGTGGGCATTCTCGAAGACCGTAAAAGGAGGCCACGTGGACGACACGCACGTTTGGTTCATCCTATGCGGCGTCGTCCTTTGCGGCCTCATCACCGACGCATGCGGTGTACACTCCATTACCGGAGCCTTCGTGTTCGGACTCTCCATCCCTCACGACCAAATCATCAGAAACATGATCGAGGAGAAGCTCCATGACTTCCTGTCTGGAATCTTGATGCCACTTTTCTACATCATCTGCGGCCTAAGAGCCGATTTTGAATTTATGTTTCGGTATGTCGACCCCGCAATCATGGGCTTAGTCGTTTGCACGTCGTTTTTGCTGAAGATCGTCCCGACGTTCATTGCGTTATTGTTCATGCGAACGTCGTTTAGAGACGCTCTTGCCCTCGGAACCCTAATGAACACCAAAGGCACTTTGGCTCTCGTCATCCTCAACGCAGGCCGTGACACCAAGGTATAATATTCATTTCAGCTCCCGCTATATACATATGTGTGTGTATAACGATTCATGAAAACCGATGAATTAATGCATGCAGGCTTTGGACAGTCCGATGTACACTCACATGACGATCGTGTTTCTGGTTATGTCACTAGTGGTGGAGCCGTTTCTTGCCCTAACGTACAGAGCCAAGAAGAAGGTAATACATTACAAGCTCCGAACGATACAGAAAATCAAAGGAGATACAGAGTTTCATGTTCTTGCATGTGTCCATATCCTTCCCAACGTCCTCGGAATCACCAACCTCTTGAGAGACTCCAACCCCACGAAGCAATCTCCTCTTTACGTCTTTGCCGTCCACCTCGTCGAGCTCACTGGCCGCACCACTGCTTCTTTGCTCATCATGAACGACGAGTGCAAGCCCAAGGGGAACTTCTCCGACAAATTCAGAGCTGAGTCCGATCAGATCGCCGAAGCCTTTGAGGCTATAGAGGTTCACAACGACTCGGTCGTGGTCCAGACCATTACAGCTGTCTCCCCTTACACGACCATGCATGAGGATATATGCGCGCTCGCAGAGGACAAGCGTGTCTGCTTCATCATATTGCCATATCACAAGCATTTGACATCTGATGGTCGGATGGGCGAAGGGAACGCATCCCACGCAGATATCAATCAAAATGTTCTAAACCACGCGCCTTGTTCGGTCGGGATATTAGTGGACCGTGGCATTGGCATGGTCCGGTCCGAGTCACTCCACGGCCTGCCCGCCAAGAGAAAAGTGGCGATGCTCTTCGTGGGCGGAGCTGATGACCGCGAGGCTTTAGCGTATGCTCGACGGATGGTCGGACAACACATGATCGAACTCACGGTGGTGAGATTCGTCCCCGGCCACGACGCATTGGTCTCGGCGGGGAAAACGGCAGCTGCGTACGAGAGGGAGAAACAAGTGGACGACGAGTTGATATACGAGTTCAACTTCAAGACCATGAACGACCCTTCAGTGACTTACATCGAGAAAGTCGTCAACGACGGACAAGAGACGATCTCCACGATACGAGAAATGGAAGACAAACACTCTTATGATCTCTACATTGTCGGAAGAGGGTATAACGTAGATTCTCCGGTGACTTCGGGTTTGGCCGATTGGAGCAGCAGTCCTGATTTAGGCACGATTGGGGATACACTCGCTTCGGCCAACTTCACTATGCAGGCTTCGGTTCTTGTGATTCAACAATACTCCGCCTCAAACAGGCAAGCCGCCGCCGCCGCCGGAAGCGGCGGAGAAGGGGAAGAGAAAGAAACCGCGAAGATATCCCGTGATGCAGAGCCTTTCATGATGTCCAAGTACATTGACAATGACGAGGACGGCTCTGAAGAAGAGGAAGAGTTCCAGTTGGGTATTCACAAGTGAAACGTTTTTTTTTTTGGGCGGCCGCAAGCATTTAGTTATAGGAACATGTATTTGTTTATCTATATATATAAGCATATATTATGCATGTTATTTTACATTAAATGTTAACCGCCGGGACATTATAATGATGTGCCTAATATTGAAATAGTTATAGGATTCATTCATCAAAATTATTAGACTATAGAATTCTAAGTTACATTTGTTCACTGTTGCATCTTAATTTTGTACACAACAAAACGTTAGAAGCTAATTAATCCGTCATTCATAGATATCTTATATTATTATGTGTATAATCACATCCACACGCCAAAGGCAGTGTAGCGTGTTATTGGATTTTATTGGGAATATGTTTTCTTAAGAAAATAATTATTTTCGTTTAATATCTGATTGGATTTAATTAATTTGATTTTGAAAACTAATACGCCATATACAGTTAATAATATTTTTAGCAAAAGTTAAGCCATATAGATAGCTCTCCTATCAGTCAGAACATTAAACGTCACGCTGATTTATAAACTACATGCAAAAGACAAAGCTAGTAACTTAATGACTAAATTAATATGTTTCCTTTGAAGTTGGAGAACTGGAAAATGGTACAAACCACAAGAAAATAAAATTATTTTAGTTAGTATTATATATATATATATATATGTTTTAATAAAAATTAATATCTTTAAGTTTTGTAATATTATTAGTACATCTCATGACATATGTATATATATTATATGTGTGTATATGTTTGAGAATGAGAGTGTTTGGAAGAAAGCAGTTGAGAGTCAAAATCAAAGTGATGAAGAAACAAGACAAGAGAGAAGGGATAACAAAAGTGATTTGGTAACATTTCATATGTATAGGAGCTTAAACTCTAGTGAAGTGTCATTATTTTACTTGTTGTGACATTGCAACCCTCTCTACTTGGAACCTAACCTCCCCTCCTAATTCTTTTGTTTACTTGCTTTCCACTTCTTTATTTCTATTTGTCTTTTCTTAATTACACTTTTCATTACCCTTCTACAACATGCACTGTCCACTCTTCACATATATACATATATACATACATGATACATACACACACACACACATATATATATATATGTGTGTGATCAAACTTATATGGACCACGCTTGCCTCTTCAATGTTATTACCTTGTGATCAGACATGGGAAGCGAACTGAACCAGGCTAAGAAACGGTTCGATCTAAGCATGTCGAGAAGAACCCGGAAGCCGTTGAACAATCTCTTCAAGGAGACCCACCAAGACATATCAATCGCAAGCCCGCCACCTGAGGAAGCTCCTCATCATGGGAGCAACCAAGAACAAGATCGAGAACAGGAACAAGAACGGAAACAAGAACAAGAACAAGAGATTGATCACAAGAGCTTGAACCAGCTGATGAGAGGCGAAGAGGAAGGGTCGCAAGGAGAAACGGGAGGAGGAGGCGTTAATGGCAAGAGCTCACTCGGCGAACATTTCTCGGTGGAGGAGAAGCAGGTGAAGATGCAGATCGTGACGAGGAAGAACAACGACGGCGAAAATGGTGTGAAGTTTAGAGGGATCATGGGTCGGTATGCCAAGGTTTTGAGCGGTTTGATAAAGGCTAAGCACGACACTCGTCGTTTGAGCGCCTCCAAGAAAAAGCCAATCTTCCGGCTGAAATAATTCCGAGTAATCACGAACGTTTTGATCGTGAATCGTATACGTGAATACGTATACATATAATCACGAACATTTTGATCGTGAATCGTATACGTATATCTATACGGTCAGTTACGTACGCATACGTACTTTGCTGTGCATGCATATGGTGGTGGTATTGCTTTGAGAATAAGTGACGTGAGGTCTCTGTACATGCAACTCTTGGTACATGATATATATATATATATATATTGAGTTAGTTATTTGAAAAACGTAAAGAAAAATAAAATTGGCGATAGAAAAAAAAAGGAGATATATCACGTCGAGTTGTTGGGTGGATGCCTGTGACACGTGTCATGCTTTGAGTGGATAACTGACAACGTCAGTCTAACTTCAAATGGTCTTCGACTTCAAACATTACAAAATGAACTGACCAAAATACGTTGTGTTTGTGGACTGGTCGGACTACGAAATTATACAATATATGCGTAGCCTTTTTAATTACACTTATATATATATATATAATATATTGTTAATGTTTTAAAAGTAAAAACTATAAAAATTTGAAATTGTAAAATGATAAAAAAAAATTACTTTTTCATTTAATAAATTTATTTTCCAATTTATAAAATGTCATTATAATTTTCAAAATAAATTTTGAATCAATATCGTTAATTTTTTTTATATTATTAATTTTGGAAATTATAATGATATATTTTGAAAGTGTGAAAATAAATTTATTAAATAAAAAATTTAAAAACTTGTTTTGTACCGTTTTACAAATTTAAATTTTTTTTATAGGTTTTATTTAGACTATTTTAGGGCTTGTAAGTTTATGGATTAATATTGGGCTGGGGTTTGGTTTGTGGGCTTTCCTTGAATCTGTAACTATGAACTATCTTGAGATATATATATATATATATATATATATGTGTGTGTGTGTGTGTGTGTGTGTACGTGTACAATTTATTTAGATGATACATGCACACATATAACGACTTCTACAATTCAATTTACAAATATATTTGTTTGACCGACATTACAAATATATTTGTATTCTTGTCATGATATTGATGACGTGTCAATTTGATCAAGATAAGATAAGTAATCTTGGAACTTTTCAATGACGGCTCCCCAAAAGATTAAATGAAGTTTCTAACTCGGTTTCTTTTTCTTCTACGTCTCTGCGTGTAGAGTCAAATACGCAAGGCTCTTTCCTCCTCCGTATATAAAACTACATTCAACTTTAGCTTCGATCTCTAATTCATTTTACAAAAAAAAAAAAATAGAAGACATTTTTTTTTTCACAACCCATCAAACGTTTGATTAGTTGCTGTCTGAATTTCATCTGCTCGAATCGATCACACGAGAATATGGAGAGCAGCTTGGGAGATATGGTAATGAAGGTGATAGTGTTCGCCTTGGTTCAAGCTTTAGTGTATCTCATACTGTCCAAATCATCGAGCTTGTTCTCGAAGACGAAGATGAAGCGACCGTACAGTTTCCGGCCGGCGAGATCCGTCAGCATTCGCCGGATTCTTGCGGCGCTTCAGGATATGCCTCCCGGCGGCGAGGCTTCTCCTTCTTCGAAGGGTTCTCGAGATGAACCGTCAACATTGTCATCCCCACCATCTTGTTAAGCTCCCTCCCTTCTTTTTTCTCTTCTTGGTTGAGACAGGTTTTCACTTTTCAGAAATCTGTTTCATTTGTTTTTCTTGTCCCGATTGGATCTGTTTTTAGTTTAAGATTGATTGTCTTTTGACTGTACAATAACAAAATAAATTAAAAAAAAAAAAAATTGGTGAGACAATCGGATTGTTCATGTCAAGCTGTGAAAGCATATATGCTTATTGGCCTCCTTACACTCGTCTGTTCATATTCTTGTACAAAATGTGGTAAGAACAAGTTTTGGCTTAACATCAAGAACTTTGAGATCCTGCACACAAAACACATGTACAGATCGGTGGAACGCAACAGAACACTCTCCCATTCGGAGCAGAGCTCATCGGCCGGAGCCTAGATCTTGGAAAACCCGATGTTCTTCGTGCTGTTCCCAAGAGCTTAAACCCCCTGCAAGACAGATTCAGGAGATATTATTCCGACACATAATAGTAGAATGTCTCCATTTTCAGCAGCTTCACGAGGGTTTGGTCTGCAGAGACGAGGAAATCAACTTTGAATTCTTTTGTTTTTTCTAGCTTAACGTTGGAAGAGCAAAAGATTCCTGCAAGTTTCTGTTTACGGGCATCGTTGAATGAAAATCGACAAGAAAACCCGGGGAATTTCCATTTCCACATTACTGGTTTGCGTGAGTAGTCTACCTTAAGAAACTTGGTCGGTACTCAGATCCTAACACTAGTGATCTTTACGGGAGATGATGATTTCGATTTATCATAAGCCACCATTTTAAAGAACTTACCTTTTAGCTGTTCAGCCACCGATGTGAATCATGGGTCTATTCGCCGTCTTGGCGATGTCAAACATTCCAGCATGAGCGGCTTTCTTCCTCTTCACCTGAACCATTTTCACTTATTGAGCTTGTCAAAGTATTTCACGCAAGTTAAGTTACAATCTCTCGGTAAAGATAATATCATTCAAGAAAGAGAGGAAGATCCACAGAAAGAAACATACCGCAGCACCTATGATTTCCCGAAGTTCCTCATCGTCAGCTCCAGATCGAATTGGATCTCTCAAACTAACCTGTGAGAACAAATGCACATTGTCCATTATCACACAGATAGAAAGAAGCACACTGGTAATTTTTTAGATCAGTCTTCACAAGCAATCTAGATCAGTAGGTTACAGTAAAGTAAAACGGCACGAAAACCGAAAGAAAGACAAGAAAGCAAACATGGCGGTTTACCTCTGAGGGACCAAACAAACAAACTTTGAAGTTCCCATCTGCAAGAAGTCTCAATCTATTGCAACCAGCACAAAAGTGTTCGGTCATTGATGTGATGAAAGATACAGAACCACAGTGCCCGTCTATCTTAAAGTTCTTGGCTGTTTCAGTTGGATGATCTTGAAGTCTCTTTATATCCGGAAAGCGCTTTACCTGTTTTCCCATCACAATTGAATCAGTCATAAGCAATTGGAAGGAGGTAACTCGAAATCTCAACAAGCCCCCCCATGCAAGATTCTACGTTACCACTCTATCCATCACTTCTGCATACGGCACGAGTTTCTTGACATTCCAAACATTTCCATCAAAGGGCATGAACTCGATGAACCGGACATTAATTGGCTTCTCGCGGGTCAACTCCACAAAATCACAAATCTCGTCATCATTAAACCCTCGCATGACAACACAGTTCACCTAATGGACCACAAAATTTGGACAACAGAATCATTCCTTTGCAGGCAAATGCAAATTAAAGACCACCAAGAAATGCAAACCCAAGAATTGATGTTGTTACAACACCTAAAAAGCAAGAAGATGCAACTAACGGGAAATGGAAAGAAGGGGGAGGACTGATACTTTTACGGGATTGTATCCAAGAGCAATGGCAGCATCGATAGATTCCATAACCCTCTCGAGCCCTTTACGTCTTGTCAGAAACTCAAACTTGGCAGGAACCAGGGTATCCAAACTGATATTTAAAGAAGTGAGCCCGCAATCTTTCAGCTTTGGCAGCTTTCTGGCAAGAGTGATCCCATTGGTAGTTATGGCCAGTGTCTTCAACCCTTTTAAGCTGGACAGCTGCAGACATATGTCTTCAATATCTTTCCTAATCGTGGGCTCACCGCCGGTCAAGCGGATCTTGTTAACCCCGGAAGAAACGAAAAGGTTACCCAAACGGATAATCTCAGACCGGGACAACAATTGAGGGCTCGGAGTGAGTTCCACACCCTCGGATGGCATACAATATTGGCACCGGAGATTACATCGCTCCGTCAAAGATATCCTCAGGTAGGTGTGTAACCGACCAAACGAATCAACCAACATGTCAGACACACTGTTGTCTGTTGTCTGATCATCAGCCAACTTTGCAGAAGAACTGGCATACGTCTTTGGGGCTGCATGACTGCTAAATGAACGTTCAGCTACGAAGTTTCTTGAAACTGAACTTGACCCAACAAAACCAACCTGTAGGAGAATCCCAAGATGGAAGGATGCAGAATTAAAACCATAGTTTCCAGCAAGTAGCAACTGTCTCCAAGAACCCAATTTAGGCGTACTGAAATAAAAACTTGAGTACAGATTAACATTCCTAAATTCTTCAGCCAAATCTCATCACTTCACTAGAGCTGAGAGGCAAAATTAGATGAGGCAACTGGTGAATGTGTGTGTTTACACGACTCATTGGTGATAAACCCACATAACATGGACCTAAAGAAAAATCTGGCAAACGTTTTCTCAAGCTTTGTCACTATCCAAACAAGCTTCTTCTACCTACGAATTTCTCAATCTAACTCGAATCACAGAATACCTAAAAGTTTACCTTCAGGAACGAATCAATCAAACAAGCCGCCGAATTGAATAGAAAAATTGAGACCCAATAGACGAAACCATTCAGGATCATGTAACAAAAGGAACTTCGGCAAATTCAGCAACGAAATAGAAAGGAATCCAATTACCCCAAAAACAAAAGAAGAAGAGAACCCAGAAATTTGAAGAGGAAAAGCTTGAAACTTTACCAAGAAAAAGTTCAAGTTCCTGAAACACATGTGCCAATCGGCGGTGAACTTGGAGACACACCTCCTCATATTCGACACTGCAGCGAATGATCAAATCAGAATGTCTACCAAGTTTATTTTACCGAATCTGACAACGAACCAATCGCCTTTTGTCACAAACAAATAAAATCAGAAAAAGGCGGAAAAAAAAGAAGAAAAACGACAAAATTCGAGGAGGAAAAGGAGCGACCTTTCATCGACGCAGGGAGCCCCCAGGAGGACAGAATGCTAAACAAATCTGTGGGTTTTACAGAAAGAAGGTTTTTTTTTTTTTTTTTTTTTGCGAGATTTGCTATGAAAATGGCATTCGGGGGGGCCAGCTAAAAACAAAGATCCTCTGTTTTCAGACTAGACACAAAGATCCTCTGTTTTTGTTCCACCGGAGAAAGGGGTTGGCCGAACAATGTTCAATTTAGACACGTGATCATTGCGTTGGTTCACCGCAAAGAGAAAATATCAATGCCCAATTTACCCTTTACATGAATGAACCGCCTATGCAAATATCTTCTTATGGTATCTCTGGAAGTGTGACGAGATATCAAATAACTATATTTGGACAGAAAACAGTTGGATGAATTCGAGTGGAGCGGAGAAGAATTGGTCAACCGAATTTTGCACACGTAAGTATAAAAGCGTGTAAAGAGATATGAATAAGATTTGAGAAGATTACGTAATATTTAGATTTGATTTTATTTCTATATTTTAGATATTTATATTTATTAAATAAGATATTTTATGATTTTGTTTCTGCTATAAATATTGTAATGTTACATGTTGAATAATGAGAAATCCAATGATTCGCCATCTTCTTTTTTTTTCGGCTTTAGCCGCGTGCATTTGCACCATTTATTTTCTTTTTCCGGCATAGCCGCTAAACCATCACGCCTTTTGCGCTGCCGACATTGCTGTCGCACAACTCCACAATACCGTGCATGTGCACCACGCTTCTGTTTCACCGGACTTTTTCAGATCCGCCAACAATCCACCGATTCCTAGATTCGATTGTCAAATCCCGTTATTTTCTGGAGAATTCAACCTCAAGCAGCTGTTTCTCATCTCCTTGAGTTTGAGGGGCGTGTAAAGAGATATGAATAAGATTTGAGAAGATTACGTAATATTTAGATTTGATTTTATTTCTATATTTTAGATATTTATATTTATTAAATAAGATATTTTATGATTTTGTTTCTGCTATAAATATTGTAATGTTACATGTTGAATAATGAGAAATCCAATGATTCTCCATCTCTTTCTCTATTATGGTATCAGAGCTTCGGTTTTTGCTCTAATTTTTTTTTTCTTCTTCTTATCAACAATGTCGGTCGAATCCGAAAGCGACGATGAAGATGACAACGATGTACTAAATCCAATAGTATCATCGTCTTGAGTATCGTTTTAAATTTATTTTGCTCTTTTTTTTCTTCTATTTTTTTCCCCGACGGCGGTGTTCATCACCGTCAACCCTAGCCGATTTTTTTTTTAACGATGATGTTTGTTTATCGACGTCAACCCTAGCCGTTGTAAGCTCTTTAAACATGGTTATTAGCCTCTTTCGATTGGAAAACTCTGATCGTCGATCCACGTATTTGCGTCACTTATTTTTATTTTCTTCTCTTATTCCGCTGCTAGACTACCACGCATTATGCGTCACGCTTTTGCGCCCATTTTTTTTTCTTTTCTCCAGCCTAGCCGCTATACACATCGCAATTTTTTTTGCGCTGCCGACCTCATTGTCGCGCAACCCAACTCGCGCATATGCGCCGCACATCCGTGCCACATCAGCCTCTGAGAATACAACTCTCAAGCTCTTCAAACGTTATCAAGCAACACCAACTCAAGTCTGGACTACACCACCACATGGAAAATGATTCGTTTAATACGATCACAATTTCAGTTTTTAGTTTTTATGTAACAAGATTGAATTCATCATAGATGATTCATCTTGAGGGGGCATATAGAAAGATATTATTCTTATAATATTATCATTAATATTGTTATGATTTACCCTAGATATTATGCCTAGAATATTCTATTGTATTTTGCTATATATTATGATGTATTCTTCCCATTATCAATAACAGAAAACATTTCCCAAGAAGTGTTTTGAATGTGGATCGTGAAATTAAAAAAAAAAATGTTTGGCCATTAATTGGGTTTTTTTTCCTTAAATCAAAGACAGATCCGTGTTCTTGTTCTTGAAGGTGTTGTAATAGCGTTTCTTGTCTTCTCCTTCTTTACTCGTCTGTTTTCACGAGAGATCTTAAAGTCAAATCTTGATCGGTACCGGCTCTTTTCACTTTGATAATCTGAGTTAGATGAGTGTCATGTTACCATCGGCTTGATCATTTGCTTGTTCAAAGCTCTCATCGCTTATTTATTATATGAATCACAACAACATTTACAATATCTCCATTTTCAGTTTGACCGAAGGGAACACTTCCATCAAGAAACCAAGAAGATGGGGTTCGTGAGCGGGGAGAAATCGAGCAGTTCCCTCGACGGAAGCCATGGTTTGACGACGACAACGGAGCTGAACATTCTGGTTGTACGGTCGGGCAACGTGACTTCGATCTTCAGAAAGTACTTGATCCCTGAAACTACCTGTCTCTGAGCCTCCACCACCCTACTGAACACCAACGGTCCCAACACTTCTTCTTCTTCCTCACCCGACCCTTTCTCTCGTCTTCCTTCTTTCAGATTGAATTCCTCTACACAGTATCTGTCAATTGTTTACATTACACTTCTTGTAAGAATCTAACCATATATATATATATATATATATATGCTATGAAAATGGCATTCGGTGGCGCAGACTAGACACAAAGATCCTCTGTTTTTGTTCCACCGGAGAAAGGGGTTGGCCGAACAATGTTCAATTTTATATTACTTCCATCCCGGTTCAGCGTGTGTATCTATATGTATATGTATGCATGTATTATGTATATATATGTATGTGTACCTGCCGAGTTCTTGGAGTTCTTTGTTGGATTCGACGTCAGGAACATCCGACTTCCCACCGACCAACTTCCGTAGGCCGTACGACGGTCGGACCGAGACAGATGCCAACACTACCATCGTCAGCAACCCCAAAGACAGCCTCGTAATTCTCGCAGCCGCCATTTCCAATCTCTCTGCTGATCAAAATCAGTTGTTGATTGCTTGTTATTTTTATCACCGATCGATTCCGTTCTTGCCTCGCACTGATTCCCTGTTCTACGTTTATGGAAAAGGAAAAACAACAAATTAAAGGGCAAGAGAGTTATATATAATATGTATGTAAATATGTAGATCTTTTGAGTTTCTTTGTCTTGTCATCGTGTTCTGTTCGAAGAAGCATAGTTTTATAGGATGCGAGAGAGTGGTGTTGAGGAGACGTAAGTGGGTCCCATGCCATCGACACCTTCGAAATTCCGCGTCTTTTAAGCTATCAGTCATCTTCCACGTCTTGTTTTTCATGCATTGTATGTATGTATGTATGGCCCCATCGTCTATATATACACACATATTTATATATACACATATTTATACAATATTCTTATGCTATAACACGGATTTTTTTTCCCATCATTGTAGTTTATAATGGGTTTGCATTTTGATATAGAAATCCCAATAATTTTTTTTAAAATGGATTTTTGTTACGGATCTGAGGGTGAAAAAAAAGTTATGGGCCTCCTTAATAATTTTATATGGTCTCGTTTTTTTTTATTGAATTTGTCTTGTAAGTTGTACGTGAGTTTGTTGTTGAGTTGACACGTGTCCAAACGTTTGGCACGTGTCCATCGGCTCTCCGCATGCTTCAACTACGTGGCAATTACAAGGAATGGTCGAAAGTACTGGCGATTATTCGACTTCGATTTTTACAAACAATGTCAAATATTAAAATATGACTTTCGAATTTCAATTTGGGTTTAAATTCAAATATCCATCAATATTCAAATATTTGTAAAGAAATGATATTTTGTTTATTTGAAATAAAAATTTAAAGATCTGAATATTTGAATAGTTTATAAATGTAATTATTCGAATATATTTTTTAATATTTAAATTATGATACTTAATAAATTCCAAACATTCAATTCAAAACGATTTGACTCGAATCCAGAGAAGTTCAATCTTTGGATCTCCAAGTTTACCTTTGACTTTCCCGGTATGTACTCCCTCAATTTCAAAATATTGGTATTTTTACATTATTTTATATATTTCAAAATTTTTTTTTACAATAGTCCCAATTTTATCTTATTAATTTCTAGTAAATTATTAATGGTAACATTGTTTTTATCATTAAATAAAAGTATATATGATTTTTTCTATCTTTTTAAAAAAAAATATGAATAACTTAAAACAATAATTATTTTGAAACGGAATGAATATTTTCTAAAATCCTTTTATACATTCTGCAAACTATTCCTAAAGGTATTTCATCAATGAATTTTATTTTGAAAACACAATAGTTTTCATATAACATAATCGCTTTGGTCTATTATATAAAAAAAATAAAAACAAATCATAGATAGAGAGTTTTTTTGTCCAAAAAAAAATATAGACAGAGAGTTTGCAATGGGAGATGGGTTTGTCAGGTAATGGGGCTTTAAATTTTCTGTGTTCTGTTTGGGCTTTCTAGCTTTTCTCATTATTTTATTTTGAGCCCAAAAAGAGCCCACATTCAATTCGTTGTTCGCCACCTATTATTTTATCTTTACCATATATTATACTGGTGTTTGATCACTTTAATAATACAGTAAATTTACAAATATGAATTAGTTAATATAACGACTACATATATGTGTACTCATCAATAAAAGTGTTTGGTTCAAAATTATGAGACCCTATATGTATATCACCGCACCAAAGTCCCTACACAAACGGGCATTACATAGGGCCTTAAAATAGAAAGAAATAATCGAATCTTCATTAAAGCTACAAAAGAAGATAGTGGGATCTCGTAGTCTAGGGAGAGAACAAAAAGAGAGGCAGGATATATGAATGGATACAAATTTCATTGTGTATATATATATATATATATATGCGTGAATAAATAACAATAATAATATGAGATGAATCGTGGTAGCTTTTGACTGCATAGGAAATCTTGAATTTTAAGGAATGAGAGGATAAATCTTTGGATTCACAAGCAAAAGGGATGTGGTTCATGGTTGTGGGAATGAGGAGGAAAAGAGATTATGCCTCGTTATTATTATTATTATTATTATTATAAAGGAAAAAAGCAAAGCAAAATCTTCGTGGGGGTTGCTTTATAAACATCTTAGCCATGCAATCCTAGAGTTGTCCCCTTATATATATATATATATATAGATATATATTTGCTTAACCCAATAGATGTGAATCAAAAGCCTCCTCCCCTTCCCTACCCTACCACATTTTTTAATGGACCTATCTTCATTACTTTATGTGTTACAAGGTTGATTACCGTCTTATTAAAAAAATATATATATATATTGTCATTTCTTATCAACTTTTAATGGAACATAATAAGGTATACATCGCTTCATGCTTTCGAATAAACATATTCATAAAATGGCGTCGGATAATTTATTGGTAGTATATATTGCTAAAACACTTTATTACATTTTTAATATAAAAAAAAATTATTTCATGTAGAATATCATTATTGTGTGCCATTGGATAACGTTATACAGGACACCGAAAATATCACTAATGTAGAATCGATGTTAACATTGTTTGTCACCATCATCGTCATCAATCAAGATGAGCAATATGTGAGGTTATTTTACTCTTTTGTATCTCAAAATCTAAAATATTTATATAACGTTAAAATTTATGTATTACTGTAGTAATTAATTAATTAAATTTTTCTTATGTTTAAAATTATACTAAAAAAATAACGATATATATATATATAAACTCCTTTTCAATTACTAAGGGATAGTAAAAATAATTATCTCATAATTTGATAAAATATTAACCATGAAAATATAGTATCACTACGGTATATCAATTTTAAAAACTGTTAATACTGTCTTGTGCCAGAACGTTTGTAATTCACGAAAAGAATATATATTAACAGTTTAAAAAAATCGAGAAGATTAAAAATAAAAATTAGAAAATAAACAATAAAGCGAAAAGAACAAATTGAAAGGGAGAGATGATACGGCACTCCAACAATACTCACTTCCCTTTATCTATTTCTTTATTATATACATACATATATATATATATATATATATATATATCTGTATATTATATATATTGCTTTTTGCCTTTGTTTGGTAGACCGGAAACCAGTCTAGTCCATTTTAAAAAAACGAAATAAATATCGTATATTTAGATAATTATAATCCTAAAAAGATTCGATATAATGTATTTCCATATAGGCTAAATTTTAGGAAATTAAAGAATAGTATGTTGGGTAAAAAAAATAAATAGGCAATATTTCAAAATCAGCCGATTAAATTCAGATTCTGTCATTTATATCACATCAATTTAATTCCTTATTTCTACATATCCTTTTTTTATTATTATATTTATTTTTTTTGGTCAAATTACAAAACGGCATCGTTTTCCATAGATCCTAAGCATATTTGGGTACTCGGACAATGAAATCTCGTGAAACTTTTTCTGTATTTTTTTTTTCTAAAAATTATTATGGTAAATGATATGAATGGTCCAACAGCGCCTCTTGTATGCAAACTTGCGAAATTAAAATAAAATAAAAATAAAGGGTAAAAAAGAAAAGGAAGAACCCAACAAAGACTGATTTAGTCTAAGGTGCTGTTCTCTTCTCTCCTCTCTTTCTTCTGCGCTTTATTCTGTTCAAATCCGCTTCTTTTACTTTGCCGTTTCACTGAGAACGAGGCTCTCTCTCTCTCTCTCTCTCCCTCGCCGAGGAAGGAGAAGTAGCTCAAAGGACCCCCACTCTATCTCTCTCTAACTATTTACTTTTGCTCTCTCTCTCTCTCTCTCTCTCTCAAATCTGCCTCATTGTCTGTCTGTGTCTACTTCAAGAACCCACATTTGCTTATTTTTAACCTGCACTCTCTTTCTCTCTCTCCGTCTTTCCTTTTCTTCTCATTCTATAATCGAGTATTAAGCCATCGTTTGGTGTTTGCTTTATCCCTGTAAGAGAGGAGGCCTGAGAAACAAAACCCGTTCCCTAAGTTTTCATATTTTTGTTGAGAGAGAAGGAAAAGAGCGACCAACCCAGATTTTTGGCCTGCTTGGTTTTGGTCTGTGTCTGGTCCAGTGGGGAAACAGAAGCCATTTTTGGTTGTAAAGTTGGAAACTTTCATCATTTTGGCAAGAGGGTTCAAGAGGATTCGCAAACACAAACACACACCCAATTTGCTTTGACAGTTCGGTTTGATCTCTATTGTCTTTTGGGGAATTAGGGTTTGTTGCCCTTCTTCGTTCTCGAATGGATCGAATCTTTGTTCGGCGATTCTAAACAGAACGAGAACCAGTGGAGAAGCAAATAACCAGCGACAATGAGAGACGATAACACCAAGAAAAGCAAGGTCTGTTCTTTTCCTTTTCTCTAATTCTATGATTTCCATTTTCACCTCGATGAATTTCCGGTGGAATATTCTTAAATCTCTTCTCTTTCTCTCCTTTCTGCAATGAAGATTTCCTGGTCCAAGAAAATGATTAGGAAATGGTTCAATATCAGAAGCAAAAACGAGGAGTTTCAAGCGGATAAACCTGTTTCTAGGGGTAAAGTATCTACCTTTAGCATTTGTTTACCCGTTCTTGTTTTTTCTTGCTCTTAGTTTTTTCTTTCTTTTGTCTCTTCCAACTCAAAACCATGTCTGATTTCTCTGCTTTGACCGAAATTCTCATCAAATTCCTTCCCCTTCGGTGAAATTTGAAGGATAAGGAAAACGACATTTCATATATACTTCCCCCTGTTTATGGGTTGATATTTGTATAGGAGTTGAGGTGGAGTACGGGAGTAGCTTCTCAGCGAGGGAGCCCTGCACAATCAAGAAGAACAAAACTGGTGAATTTACAACTATACATACACTGACCCATTCACACATTCATAAATACATACATGTTACACAATACATGTATCTGCAGAGCTGATGTTTTTTTTCCTTCTTCCTCGTGTTTGGTTTCTCAGAGAAATTCAGCAAGAACTGGGAGCAGCAGGCTCGGCAGAGGAGAATGAACTATGAAAATCCCAGGATCATCGATGTACAGAACTACAGGTAAAGCATATGACTATATATATATATGAAACACACAAATATACGTATAATTGTGTATATGTATAGTGATCCATTGCTGTGAATCATGAACAGCATCTTCGTAGCTACATGGAACGTAGCTGGACGCTCCCCTCCTGCAGACCTGAACCTCGACGACTGGCTTCTTTCATCAGCCCCTGCAGATATATACGTACTCGGGTATTAAAAAAAAGCTCTCTAGATCTCTCATAAAAATTTCGTTTATATGGCCATTTCAATCCTCTTAGTGCTGGTTATTTTTTTTTCCTTTCAGATTTCAAGAAATCGTTCCTCTTAACGCTGGAAACGTTCTTGGAGCTGAAGACAACGGCCCTGCCAAGAAATGGCTTTCCCTTATCAGGAAAACGCTCAATAACCGCTCAGGGACTAGCGGAAGCAGCGTTTGCCATACCCCGTCCCCTATTCCCGTGCCCATTGCAGAGATAGATGCTGACTTCTCTGGTTCGTCGAGGCAAAAGAACTCAGCTTTCTTTCACCGGCGATCTTTCCAGACCCCGAGCATATGGAGAATGGAGAATGACCCTTCTGTTCCACAGCCACGGCTTGACCGCCGGTTCAGTGTTTGTGACCGCGTGTTCTTCAGTCACAGGCCGAGTGACTTCGACCCTAGTTTCAGGTGGAATGGTGGTGGTGGTAGTAGTAGTGGTCATAGACCTAGCGATTACTCTAGACCGAGCGACTATTACTCTAGACCGAGTGATTATTCTCGGGCCAGTGATTATTCCCGGTGCGGATCTTCAGACGATGACAACGGTCCCGGGGATTCCCCAAGCACTGTCTTGCACTCACCAGGGCCCGAAGATGGATCTGCATCGAACGATAATGGCTGCAGAATCCCGTGGAATTCATCGCAGTATTGTTTAGTGGCGAGCAAGCAAATGGTGGGTATTTTCCTGACAGTCTGGGTGAAAAGCGAGCTGAGAGAGCACGTCAAAAACATGAAAGTGTCGTCTGTTGGCAGAGGATTGATGGGTTATCTTGGGAATAAGGTACATAGACATATTTGTTCTTCACATCACCATGTAGTTTGTAAGAGTTAGCACATATATATGTATATATATGCTTTTTGTTAAAATGCCTTGGCTCGTGGTTTCTGTAGGGATCGATCTCCATTAGCATGTTACTGCACCAAACGAGCTTTTGCTTCATCTGTAGCCACTTGACATCGGGACAGAAAGAAGGCGATGAGCTAAAGAGAAACTCGGATGTCATGGAGATACTCAAGAAAACGAGGTTTCCACGGGTTCAGAGTTCAGATGACGAGAATTCCCCCGAGACCATCCTTCAGCATGAGTAAGATGACCCTTTCCTTCACATAACATTGGTTTTAACTCGTCAAAGACTCACTTGTATACCGAGTCATGACCAATGTTCTTACTTGCATGAAAGCTTATTACTTCCTCTGTTTTTTCCATCTGATTTAGTCGGATAATTTGGCTTGGGGATTTGAATTATCGGATTGCCCTCTCGTACCGGTCTGCCAAAGCACTTGTAGAGATGCAAAATTGGAGGGCTTTACTGGAAAACGATCAGGTATGCTCATAGATGCACATATATGATAATATCTATTTGGAGGTAAAGGGCAGTTCTTATGCCAAAGATGTAACATTTTGTCGCAGCTGCGGATAGAGCAGAAACGAGGCCGAGTCTTTAAGGGATGGAGCGAAGGGAAGATATACTTCCCCCCGACATACAAATACTCGACTAACTCTGATAGATATGCAGGAGACGATATGCATCCAAAGGAGAAACGACGCACTCCTGCTTGGTAAATTTCTAAGTGAAAACCTTTTTTGTTTTGCAAAATCGATACTTTCGCAAGAAAAACGCTACGTAAAACTCTTTTCCGAAAGTTTTTATCATGATCCCTATTAGAGGCATCTTGACCAAACCATTCTCTGATTCGGGTTTTAACAAATTTCACGTTTTGAAGGTGTGATAGGATATTGTGGTACGGAGAAGGATTGCATCAGTTATCGTACGTGAGAGGGGAGTCACGGTTCTCGGATCATAGACCGGTGTATGGCATTTTCTGCGTGGAGGTTGAGTCGGCTCACAACAGGTTGAAGCGAACCACGAGCTATTCTACCTCGCGGGTCCAAGCCGAGGAGCTCTTACCCTACTCCCCCGGGTATACCGAGCTCAACTTTTTCTAGAAACGAGATGTATAATTCGTCCTCTAATCCCAACGGTAACATTTCTTTCTTTCTCTCCAAACTGTTATATGTCATTGCATTGCAAATAGGGTATGCTAAACTAGAGATTCACACCTGAAACTTGAATTAATGGATATAGAGTATTTAGTTTCAGTGACATGAGCTGTCAGACCCATTGAAGTCCACAAATCTTTTGTGGTCCTGAGAACTCAAATGGGGAACATCATGAACAGACATACCCATCTGCATTTAATGGCATGAACCGATTTGGATGTCTTTGCGTGTTCTGTTCGATTTGCAATTATATGTTTGGATGGGGACATGGAAACGTTGTTTCCTGAACGTTGTCTAGACTCTCTGCGTATAATTAATTAGTGTTGGTTTCTGTCACGACTCACAATCCACTGATTGAATGGGGGGAAACTACCGCAAAGCCATTAGCTTGTAATTGTAAACCCTAGTTCATTATCTGCATGTCTTTCTCTTTTTGTGTAATTTTGTAAAGGTGCAAACTTTGTTGAACCCAGAAGAAAAGGATTGCAAACCCACGATTCTTTCTCTGTGTTTGTTCGAAAAGATGAAAACTTTGACGAACCCAGAATAGATTCTTCCATATGAATGATTTGACCGAGAGATCTTACCCAGTTATTCCCGGTTTGCAGGTGTGAAGAGTTTTGTAATTTTGTATTGCTTAACCGATTTCCCGTACCGGCGGTTCCGGCGTCGACCCGGTTCACCGTTTTGCTAACTCCGGCGAACTTCATTATATTTACAGCATCATAATTAGGTACGTATTACTTTTTCTTTTTAAATATCATTTGACTTTGATTTTTGTCTCCATTTTTTATATTTATATTACTCTCTATTAGAATTAATTGCTTAAAAAAGAGCCAAAAATTCCAATAATTGTATTATAACTGAAGCTTATAACAATTATCTTTTTCTTATATGCAGAATATGAACTGACCCAATCAGAAATTGCCAAGTGGACAGATGGAAGTTCCTTCATTCATCATTCTTTTATTACCATAGGGGATTTCCCCCCTTTTTCTCCGATTAAAGTGTGCAATGGGGTTAATCATATTGTAATGTTTATGATACGGCTTACTTGAAAAAAAAAATATACAAAAAAATATTTTAATGATTATTACCAGTAAACAGAAGAAAAAAAATGTAAAGTATTTTCTAAATCAATTATCGAAAACTATAAATTATCCAAACCATTAATTTTTCGAGTAAAATTTAAAAAATTAACAATAATAGAAATTGGGCATGAAGCAAAATTTTAAAATAAAAAAAATATGTTCAAATGTGTATAATATTCAATTACTAATATTTGCGGGAATAGAATAAAGAGTTTAAGTAATGATTAAGAGATGAGACAGAGTCTCGACAGGTAATTGTAGAAGCAAAGTGCTGCGGTTTTTGTAGAATCTCATGCTTTGTCTTTTCCTGATTCCTCATATCATGCTTTGTCTTCTATCAGCTTTTCTTTTTTTTTCCTTATATAATTAAAGAAAAAAAACTTGTGAAATGTGAAGGCCATGATTAATTGCAGAGACAATGATCATAGATATTCCTTTTTTTATTTTTAAGCTTGTATTCTGAAAAACATTGAAAATGATTAGAAATAAAAAAAAGTGACTGTCTAGATGTGTATTGAAATAATTACAGTAAAATAATTTGTTTTCCAATGACTAATAAGCAGATAAATTATGATCTTTTCAATAAACATTTTAGTTAAAATGATATGTTTTTTTAATCTAAAGCTGTTAAAAAATCTCTAATCACTTTGGCACAAGTTTTATAGATAAGAAAATATCTTGTGTTTTTTTTTCCTAAACGGAATTATATGTAAAGTCAAAATTGAATTTTAAAATAAAAAGTTAAAACAAGGCTGCATGAAATTGATAGGCTTTTGTTAAGCTACAAAATTATTTTTGTTTCTATTGCATACAACTTTTTTTTTTGTATTTTGGTGCAACATTTTCAAGGTATTGTTACAAAGATTCCAAAAAAATATTTATAATATCAGATCTAAATATTATATAATATATATCACGGTAAGTTTATAAAATCTTCTTCTCATCTCTTAGCTCTATATATGAAATTGACTTCGTACATAAAATCGGTCCATCAGAATAGAAATTTAACTACATTTCTATTAAAAAATAAAATGCGGAAATTAAATTAGAAAGAAAGAACAAAATATAAAAGAACGGAAACACTTTTATTGCTACATCTCTTCTTCTTGTTACATTACAATGAAAATAATCCATACATTTATAGGAAAAATTATTGAAAGAAACAAGGAAATAAAGATACGAAAGAAACAAATAAAGCAAAATATAATTATCACGATATATATTTTATTCTTAATCGATATTATGCCTTTAATTGTTATCAATCATATCAAATCTCCATATTTTGTTTCTATTTCAACACAAAACACGTTTAGAGTGCATCCAAATACATTTTGAGTGCATCAAAACATGTTTAGAATGCGTCAAAACATACTTATAGTGCATCCAAACATGTTTAGAGAGCATCCAAACATTTTTAGAGTACGTCGAAACATGTTTAGAGTGCATCCAAACAGACTTAGAGTGCATCAAAAGATGTTTAGAATTCGTCGAAACATATTTAGAGTGCGTCGAAACATGTTTAGAGTGCAAGAAAATTAGAAAAAGAGAAACATATAGTTCAGATCGCAACGCTGCTCTGATACCATATTAAAAAATAAAATGCGGAAATTAAATTAGAAAGAAAGAACAAAAGATAAAAGAACGGAAACACTTTTATTGCTACATCTCTTCTTCTTGTTACATTACAATGAAAATAATCCATACATTTATAGGAAAAATTATTGAAAGAAACAAGGAAATAAAGATACGAAAGAAACAAATAAGGCAAAATATAATTATCACGATATATATTTTATTCTTAATCGATATTATGCCTTTAATTGTTATCAATCATATCAAATCTCCATATTTTGTTTCTATTTCAACATTCCCCTCAAGATTGATTTTGAAAGAATTCAAAAATCAATCTTGAAGATACAACAAAATGATGAAAAACTTCACTGTTATTAGAACAATCCATAGAAACCAAATTTCATTCATTTAGAGAGTATTAACCTCTTTCAAATCACTTCGCTTGACTTTAAAGTTCTAGCTTTAACTCTTTTTGTCATAGCATCTTGCTTGATCTTAGAGTTTTTAGCTTTGACTTCTTTTTGTCATAGCACATCGTTTGAATCTGGTTTTTTTACTCTTCCTTTGAACAATTTGGATATATGAACATCCAAAACGCAAAAGAAAGAAGAGATTAGAAAATTAAAAAAAGAGAAACATATAGTTCAGATCGCAACGCTGCTCTGATACCATATTAAAAAATAAAATGCGGAAATTAAATTAGAAAGAAAGAACAAAATATAAAAGAACGGAAACACTTTTATTGCTACATCTCTTCTTCTTGTTACATTACAATGAAAATAATCCATACATTTATAGGAAAAATTATTGAAAGAAACAAGGAAATAAAGATACGAAAGAAACAAATAAAGCAAAATATAATTATCACGATATATATTTTATTCTTAATCGATATTATGCCTTTAATTGTTATCAATCATATCAAATCTCCATATTTTGTTTCTATTTCAACATTACGTGGTGGAGTCCGAGCTATATATATATAAACACACACACCAATTCGTAACACGTTTTATAATTCAACATTAAAATCGAGTCAACGATTTTGTAGCTTTGAAATTTCTACCAATACATGAAGCCAGGGTGGTTGTGCGTTTTTAATGCATGGCCCGTATTATCATGGTTCTTATAAATCGGTCCATTCTTTTTTTTAAAAAAAAATATGGAAGTTAACCGGATCTTTGATCCGACTAAATCTCCCAAAGGATCGGAGAAACCCAGGTGAATGTCCTTCTCCATGTTTGGGTCCAGGATGAGAGCATACTTTGCATGTTCTCTCACCACTTGACCACCCAAACATGGATAAATCGGTTCATTCTTGGGACTAAGTGTGATCGTTTTAGTCATTATAATAAGAATCTATAAAAGTACACTCTTCCAATTCTCTCTCTCTCTCTATATATATAAGAATCATATTACAAACATTTGTAATTAACGTTCTAACTAAAATTCGAACGCGCGTGTGTGTATATATATATATATATATATATATTCTTGTAATTTATTCCCATAATACAATTGCTTATTTCCGTACATATTTAATGTTTTTACAGAATAAATTGCAATAACCTCTTCGTACGGTTTTCAATTCTAAAATTTCCGTACAAGCAATTTCAATCTTCAATGATATCCACATATGTAAGTAATACCCAATATGGGTTGGTCACCCGTTTAGTTTGACCGCATTTAATCAATCAAATGCTATATTCAAAGAACAGATTGACTCTTCAAAATATAAAGAAAATAATTTAATTTTCTTTATGTTTTTCTATATACACGAGCTTTTTCTTACAGCCTTACGAAATTACCGGATTAACTTTTTTCATCAACACGCAAATCCATGCATAAATAGACAAGTTTTCTTTATATTGTTTCCTCTCATTCTGCGTTTCTTGTCGTGGGATTTGGATCAATCTCAGTTATGTTCTTGGCGTTCGTTTCTTCTCGTACCCGCATGCATGCACATATACGTTACGTACGTATGTACAAACGAAAGCGAACTCATAAATGAATGAGGACCACCACCACCGGTCCATTTTGATTTTATAGTCACGTAGAAATTGGGCTTTCGGCCTTGTTATATGTCTCTTCTTGAGCGTCATATATAGTCTTTTGTCACTTTGCGTTTAATTTTCCCTTCTTTCGTGTGCATTTACTTCGCTTTTACTCTAACGGAATTCGCATTTCCACGTCGGAATATAAAATGTTTCGTGAAATCGTTACCATTCAATGGCATCAAACGTGTGCATGTATGCGTGCATGCGATACGTAATCGGATTCATTGATATGCATATTGATGTAATTCACTTAATTATATGTGTTGAACTTCGTTAAATGAAATGAATACATGAACAAAAAGAATACACACTATTTATATAATTCTTATTAATAAGAAAATCCGAAAATTTTTTCTTGATAAAAAAAATCCGAATATTTTCCTTTGCCCTAAAATGGTTCGAGAACACAACAGAAAACCTAAAACTAAACATAAGCAGGCACGAATACATAACCTTCTGTTTAAATTATGTAATCAATGATATTTTCAGTTAACTTCTACAAATATGGGTTTAATTGTTATGTCTCATATAGTTAACCGACGATATTTTCACTTTACATTTCTTTGCACGTTGGAATACCGAATAACAGAAAATGATATTCATGATTAGGATCCAAACATATCTACACATGAATCTGGACACATTATTATTATTCAGCAATAACAAATACGTCTTCACCAAAATAAATGAATACTTCAGTTTTTGAATATTGTCGCAAATATAAGATAGAGATCGATGCGATTCCTCAGAAGCACTTGAGAACTCCAAAGCCCAAAGCGAAGAGCAAGAGGGACAGCTTCATAGGGTTCAAAGGCGGCGGAGACGCGGCAGAAGGAGGCGTAAGGGCCGTGCGGCTTCCGCCGTGGAGCTGGTCGATAAAATTTTAAATATTTATACAGGTTTCAAACCGATAAAAAGAAAAATAAATGGTAAGATTTCTTTGTGTTATAGCGAAATTTACCTTCTGGAGGAGTTGGAGAAATTTTCGGTCCGAGAGCAGCCGGGCCTGTGATAAAACAACATTCGAGGCGATATTTGTTTAGATTTCGATAATCTCAGTCCTTAATCGGCTTAAATAACAACAAAACACAAGAGAAATCAAAGCCAAAGTCATACCGGGAGCTGGAAGCGGTGCTGCGGAAGCTGCAAAGTTATAACATTGATTAGAAACAAGATTAAAATGTAACTATATAGAGAAAATGTTTTCTAAAACCCTAATGCATCTATAATGACAAAAACAAATAACATAATTAACAAAGTGGGAGTGTACCATTGCATTTAACAGGGACACCGGGCATGCTACAAGCACGAGGAAGAGAGATTGCAACCGTTCGGTTAACCGGGACACTAAAAGGAACACTTGCGGTCACGATCAGACACAAACAGTCCATACCGATTCCGGTTAAGGTCCTAAGTGCTCCGCAACAATCCGCGGTCGGAGACGTACCGATTCCGCTACTTCCGGTGAGAAAATTCAAGCACGGTGTGACGGTAGAGAGCATCGTCGGCGAACATGGAGTACTGATTTGAGCCGATACCGGGAAATACAAAATCGATAAGAAGATGAGGGTAAGGAACGGTATAATCTTGATATCCATTTGGGGTTTAGGGTTTAGAGAAATATATATATATTTTTGTGGTTTTGTGGTTTTGTGGAAATGTTGTTTCGGTTGTGTGCGTATATATATGGGTGGAGCAATGGAGGGAAAAAGGGTACGAAATGTAATATTGGCGAAGTTGGTATTGGTGATCAACTACTTTAACTACCTTAGCGGGAGATGACGTGTCATTGCGTGAGTGGATGCCTTTGTATTTGACCTTTGACAACTGAAAAATGTTTGTTTCGTATAAATCTTTGCCAAACCAAGTATGTCGGAGCTTAGTTTGTTACTTGTTGAACTAAAACATATACTTCTAATGCATGCTAATGATGCCACGTGTCCAAGTTATAAGAAAGAAGGTAGGTTACTTACTTGGAGCTATTGATTGCTTCTTAATTTGCGATGAATTTTTCTACATTTGCGACTATTGGGATTGACTTGAACAAGTGATTATTTTCTTCGTATAGTATAAACTTATTCCAAGTAATCAAAATTATGTTTAATAAAAACGAATTAATAAAGTGTTCGAGTGGTATTAATTATAACCAATAATACCACTTTAATTAACCCGAATTTCAATCTACGCACTAAAACTTTTAGTGAAGTTCATAAAGAAATATACTTTCATAAACCTTCTCAATTGTATATATTAAGATTTAGTTGGTACAGATCTTATCATCCGTGGGCCGGATAGTAGGCCCATTTGACACTCCTAATTAAATATTGTTATAATTGAACATCTTGTAAACCCATTACACAGATCCCCCAATATATTCAAATTAAACCCCCCCTTTTTTTTACCATAATTTATCTGAAGTAAAAGATATTCTACAGCACACTCATTACACAATATCCCTCTAATATATAAATCTTCGAGAAATGCACAAGAAACCAAAATCATTAAGACACAGATTTTCTGTTCCAAACTGTTGGGAGCAAATCTTCGTCATCACATTTACCAAACACACACACACACACACACACACACACACAGAGTATGTGTGTATATATATATATACGAATTCAATCGATTCGATCCGACAGCAAGGGATCATCAGGCAACAAACTGAACATAACCATATCCCTCACAGATCCCTTATGAAGCATGAATTTCCTCAGAACACCTTCCCTCGTAAACCCCACCTTCTCCAAAACCCTCTGAGAACCCATATTCTCCAAATCCACCAACGCCTCCAATCTCGCCATCGCCGGCATATCCCTAAACACCTCCGCCGCAACCAGCCTCACCGCCGCCGTCGCTATCCCTCTTCCCCAATACCCACTCCCTATCACGTACCCTAATTTCCACCTGATTTTGTCGACGGGCGTGACGGAGATTGACCCGATCGGTTTTCCGGCTAGGCAGATGGCGCGGAGCCACGGGTGGGGCAAGATCTGGTCCCTGATGTGCGCGATTCCGGCCTCGCGGCTCGT
>NW_010965696.1:1725130-1728794 GCF_000463585.1 Tarenaya hassleriana
TGTAGGGCTCCCAAGTGCAGAACCGTGCGACCTTTGAGTCGGTGGCCCATTCCATGAAGTCGTCGATGTCGGAGAGATCCATCGGCCGGAGAGACACTTCCATCGGCGGTGGTGGGTGAGCGGCGGCGAGTAGAATTTCACCGGTGACGGATTCGATCGACGACGGATCATGGGTCTCCGATCTGGTCAAGGGATTGGTATCCATTTTTTGGGGACGAAGGGATTGAAATTTCGATTCTTTGTTATTGGTCTGAATGGGGGAGCTCCAGTTATATAAGCAAAGACAAAGGTGGGCGCCTCAAGCAGCTTGGAAGTTTCTCTTTTTAAAAAATCTTTCCAAAAAAAATGGGTCAAAGGTCAAAGCTGGTTGCGAAGAAATTTTATAAAATATTTAAGTTCTATTATAAATATGTGGACCTTCTAATTGTCCAATAAGATTAACTCCTTAATGATGAAGGTCTAATAAAAGACGGGGCCATAGTGGTGGATTTTGTGCGTACAAAACAAAATTTGGCTGATACTCTTACCAAGAGTGTGTCAAGGAACATGTTGCACAAAATGACAATAGGGATGGGTCTTGAGCCTATTGATTAAATCACAGTTAGAGGAATCTCAACTCAACGTCTAATACAACGTTAGATCTTGAGTTCAATGAGTTAAATCCTCTAATGTGTGGTTGTAGATGCTTAAAAGTGAATCATCCCGAGGTAAGCATCTTGGTATGCAACGTAAAGAGGTTGTTTATACTTAATGAATTCTTTGACAAAGTGCTTAGTTGCAGAGCACGATTTGAAAGAATTCACCTATGCAAGCATGAAGTGTGGCCGCTTCAAGATGTTGGAGGCTCGACATCTATGTGCTTGTGAAGGGGATATGGACACATGGCCGATATAGTGTCAAGGAGTACAAGAAATTGTATTGATTCTGTGTGTGTGTATACGCGGTAGCTCAACTAGGATTACGTAGGTTCAATCGTTTTCGACACCTACGGAATTCGAGTTTATTGTGGTATATTACACTAAGTGAAAGTTCAATCGTAAAGACACTTTCATTTATGCGCAGAATTGTGGAGATGAATGATTATTTGCTTGATATGCCATTGTTTAATTTACTCTAAAAATGGTGGAGGATTGTTGGTATTTTTAGAGTAAATGAATGGGAATTTAGAATCTCTCAAAAGGATTCATGTTTAACGTGTATTACAAGTATGGTGGAGGAGTTAAATGCTTGTAAAAGACGTGGTATGAATTGGCTAAGTGTTAGGGATACGTCGAAAGAGTTTACGTTCGGTTTTGAACGTGAAAGGTAATCTCAGAAAAAATGGGAGGGCAGCTCGAAAATATGAGCTGGCAGCCTATTTTTTCTGAGGAATAAAGCTCATAAATAAATGGGCGGTAGCTCGGGAAAACCGGGAGGGCAGCCTGTTTTTTCTGAGCAATTCAGAAATAAACGGGCGGGTAGCTCGACAAAACGGGCGGGCAGCCCGTTTTTTCTGAGCAGTTCGGATTGAGCGGAAAATCGCGACCGTTCGGGAAAAACTTCCGATTTCTTCACACCTTTCGACATTTGGAGTGTTGATTAACACCCCTGGACATCCTAACACAATGGATAACAGATCTAATTCGTTATTTTGAGAGATTTGAGAGCACTTTGTGGTTGTTCTTGCAAAACACCCACAAAAGCTTTTTGTTCATCTTCTTCTTGCGATTTCTGGTGTTTGTGTTCTTAGTAGAGCAAACTAAGATCACTTCTCTCTTCATTGTATCTCAAAGACGTATTCCGGAAAGTCCTTTGCTCGTATAGGACGGAATAACGTTTTTAGGAAAGTGTATCACGCCTTGAAGAGTTATCCGGTTCCTATTTCCTTTTTTGTTATTGTTCTTCTTTTTATATCCCAGTTTTCTAACATGGTCTGCATCTAAAGAATCTACTCCAAGGGTCTGTTATTTAATTATCGTACCTATAAACTTACGTGAATAAAAATAAACAAAGAAATGAAACAAATGAATATATTAAAAAGATCCACCTTTGCACATGAAAGCGTGCACATATATAAATATACGCAAGCACCTTAACTGTTTTTTTTTTATATATAGCGCATATTCTACGTCCAGGACATTGAGTGTTATTCTATTTTTACTATAAAGTTTTTTTTATTAAAAAATGTTTTTGCACAAGTATTTTCGTATGATCTATACACATGTATGCACATACATATGAACTTCTTCTACGCGAATATTGCAAGTCTGATATATCTAAACAACTTTCTATGTAATGAAGCCAAACATATTGATACAGCCCGACAATATTTTTTTTAATTGTTAACCAATATGGTTACCCGGGTCTTCGGTCCGACTATATCCATTCTAGGGCCGTAAGCAGTTTTTAGAGGTCCGGCGACAGGGGTCCAGTTCAGAGAGCAACACCCTCCCAACCGAGAAATTAACCCCATGCCTTCCCAAACAGCTGGAATCGAATGGTCGACCAGGGGTCCAGAGAACAACACCCCGGACAAGAGATGACCACTCGCCCACTACTTACGGGTAACCCCGACAATACGACAATATTAATAACGTGTCAATATATAAGAGAAAATATGGATGTACGACTGTATCAACATAAGTATAATTTGTACACCATTCACTATAACTCGTGGTATAAAAAAAAATAAAAAATGATAAAAAAAATTTAGACCATGTTCTCCTCTCGCATATAAGTGGGAGTGAATAGCAAAAAATAAATAAAAAATGAAAAAGGTTAGCACGGAAATTACATTTTGTTTCTAACTGGACAATATTTTTTTTATAATCCGGAAATTTATCGAATCTTTGGCCCGACTACATCTCCTAGAGAAATGGGGAAGTCCAGCTAAATACCCCTCCCTACGCTTGGATTTGGCCCGACTACATCTCCCAGAGCATGCTTTGCATGTTCTTTTACCACTAGATCACCCAAACTTGGATCTAACTAGATAATGTTACATCACCACACGCGTCACATATTGTATCTACACATATATGTATATATACACGTACGTATTGCATGGTTCGTCGAACACCCACAAGAAGATCAAGAGAACCCACGAAAATCTACAAGAAAATCTTGATATATATATAGGGTTTAAGAAAATAAATAATATGAGGAAAGACATTGAGACAGGGAAGCTGGAGTGGAAGATAAATGCGGGAGACGGGACATCAGAGAGACTAGTTCCTGAAAGTTGGGGACTGAACGGAAGAGCTGCTGTCTGGTTAAAGGGACTGGTGAAGAGAATGGTGGTATCTATGGAGAAAGCATGGAGGATTGGAGCAGAAGAGCCGAGGAAAGTGGTTCACTGTCTGAAAGTGGGACTGGCACTTTCACTTGTCTCCGTCTTCTATTACATGAGACCTTTGTATGAAGGTGTTGGAGGGAACTCCCTGTGGATTGTTATGACCGTTGTCGTTGTCTTCGAGCCCAATGTCGGTACGTTGAATTAATAAAATTTCACCACATGTAAAATCTCTAACCATAAAAATGTCAACTTTAATAAGATGTGTGTGTGTGTGTTTTTCCCCCATTGTTATGAAGGAGCGACATTCTCCAAATGCATAAACAGAATGGTGGCAACATTTCTAGCAGGGTCTCTCGCCATTGGTGTCCATTTTGTGGCGGCTCAGTCAGG
>NW_010965696.1:1728917-1731071 GCF_000463585.1 Tarenaya hassleriana
GGCGTAGTGAGGAGGGGGGGAGCCACTGGTCATCGCTTGCTCGGTTTTTCTCTTTGGTATGACCAAGGAAATCCCAAATCAATGGATCTTGAGGAAGTAACCAAAAGGGTTTTTTTTGTTGATCGTTGTTTTTTGCTTGGGTGTGTTCTTGTTGCGCAGCTTCCATGGCTACCTTCTCCCGGTTCGTGCCATCGTTCAAAGCAAGGTTTGACTATGGCGCCATGATCTTCATCCTGACATTCAGCCTGGTCTCAGTGTCGGGTTATCGGGTTGATAAACTCGTTGCGTTGGCTCAGCAGAGAGTGTCCACCATCGCCATTGGAACATCGATCTGCATTGTCATAAGCATCTTCTTCTGTCCCGTTTGGGCAGGAGTTCAGCTTCACCGTCTCCTCCAGCATAACCTGGAAAAACTCGCCCATTCCCTGGACGGTATGGATTCTCAAAAAAAAAAAGGTGAGCTTTTAAGGAAAGATTCTTGATAACAATGGTGTCTCTGGAATCGCAGGATGTGTTGCAGAGTTCTTCAAGGAGAAAGAAGCTTTAACTCAGAAAGAAGGTGAAGAAGAAACAAACAAAAAAATGCTAGGGTTTAAATGCGTGCTCAACTCTAAGGGACCTGAAGAATCCATGGTAACTTTCAACCATTTTAGTTGAGGGGAAAAAATGTGACCTTGTTGATCTTCAGGCGCTTATATAAAGCTTTTCGTTTTGTGATCTTTCAGGCGAATCTCGCTAGATGGGAACCGGGTCATGGAAGCTTCAACTTCTGGCATCCATGGAAGCAATACCTGAAAACAGGGGCAGCCATGCGCAGATGTGCATATTGCCTTGAGAATCTCACTATCTGCATCATCTCAGAAACAGAGGTATATTTTCAGATCAATCTTTAAGCAAGATCTTGTGAAGAAAATGGATGAAAGATTTCATGAAACTACGCAACATTGTCTTCTACAGGTACCAGATCGGCTCAAGAATCATCTCAGAGAAGGCTGTACCAAAGTCGGGTCAGCTTCTTCGAAGATTTTGAGAGAGTTAGCCACAATGATGAAGAAAACGAGAAAATCATCCAATATGGATTTCCAGTTGTTTCAGTTGAACTCTGCAGTACAAGAACTTCAAGAAACCTTAAAAACGGTGAAAAACCAAACCGACATGCCTGAAGAAGATCCAGCTCAGGACAAAGGAGGAGGTGAAAGCAGAATTGTGTCAATAAGCCTACATGAAGTTCTTCCACTAGCCACTATGGTGTCTCTGCTAATCGAAAACGCAACAAGAATCCAAGAAATCGTCAAAGAAGTCGAAGAGTTGGCAAATCTAGCATGCTTTAAGCGGGATTCCAAAAAGAAAGCTGCTGGACCAAAGCTAAACAACCAACCATAAGTTCACGACCACGTAAAAAAACTCAACCTGCATGATGATCTTGACTGGAATTTTCATGTATTCATCCGTGTAATTAGCACCATGGAAGACGAGGTTAATCGTAGAAAACACAATGCAAATTCAGTATAAAAAAAGAATACAACGTAATCTTACCATTGATATTTGATATTTGATTACATATAATCTTATTTTCTCCCAAAGACTGAACCAAATTACCAAAATACAATGCGTATACAGATCTAACACAAACAATATCTCACGAACTCACATAAGGAAAAAGATACAATGATAATGCTTGTACCTTTGCACATCAGGTAGTGGGATCAGCACTTGAGACAGATACTCCAGTTGTACACTCTGACATCAAACTGAGGATGTTCTTCCAGTTTCTGTCTTAATCCTTTTGCCTTCTCAGCATTCTTGGCGAGTAGAAGGGCGAATCCTCCACCGCCAGCTCCTACGAGCTTGAAACCAGAGCAGAAGGGTTGTGAGAAAGCGAAGAGCTTGTCCACAAACTCGTTGCTGCAGTAAGGGTCGAGCTCCTGATGCAATCTCCAGGCTTCTGACATTATGTTCCCCAGTTCGTCCACCTCACAGTTCATCAGAGCCTCTCTTCCCGCTCTCGCCAGCTCAGCCAAACGCTTTATGCTCGAGACCATAAGGTTATCACGCTGCAGATACCTTCTTACAACCTTTTGCAGGACTTGGTGTGCAAGCCTGACCTGCGAAATATGGGAGAGAAAGATATGATAAATCCGGAAGCCATTAGGG
>NW_010965696.1:1731240-1746546 GCF_000463585.1 Tarenaya hassleriana
TGCCGGGTGAAAACAACTAGCAGTCGCTGCTCTACCTCTGAGACTAGCTCGGTAGAAGCAAGCAAAGGGACGACCTGAAGACGCAGAGGAATCCCAGGAAAACTTGAAGTGAATTTGATTCCAGGGTACAATCCACCGATCTGATCCTGCCAGCCACCCCCTGTTCCCATGAGCTGCTCCAAAACCAAGACAAGCCTTGCAACATTTTCATTGCTTTCATCTCCACCAGATATCTGGAGAAGACCCTTCACAACAGCAGCAGCTAAAATGCTCGATGTTCCTAGGCCACTACCACGCGGAACATTGGCCCATGTCTTGATCTCTAAGCCTCTAGATTGGACAAAGTTTTCATTAATAATACCCGTTACCAGTAGAGCAGATTTAACAAGCCTGAATGGATCACTGCCCTCAAAGGGTGCAGAGATTCTAGTTGGATCTTCGATATATATTTTGTTTCCAGCATCATCATTGATCGAGATTCCACTCTGTTTTGTTGTCTCAATGGTTGTACCAATGGGAAGTGAACCCTCAAGGGTTATTGCCATGTTCAGGACGCAACCGGCACGCTCTAAACTCCATGGAGGTGTATCACTCCAACCCCCAACAAAATCTAATCGAACTGGCAGTTCGACCTTCATCCTTCTTGGTTGGAACAGATTATCCAGACGAGAAGAAAGATGGACAATTGTCGGATTCACAGAAAGAGGCTTCTCTCTTGACTCCAAGAAATGCTCTGTACAACAAATAAAAGAAGAGTTATCCAGGTCTGTTCATAAGAAAGATAATAGCAATTTACCTTAGAGAAATTTAGCTAGTTAGATACCTCTGAATCCGTATCTCACTGCAGAAGCAGTTTCTTCTGCCACTGCTGCCCAGACTTTATGTTCCAACTCGCAAGCCTTTGCTTCATCCCCACACGCACGGAGAAGATCAACTTGTACCTGATATGCCCGGCTCTTGGGAAGAATTTTGGAATTTTGCTCCTGAAATTTGGGACACTGATCTAAAAAACCCTTGCATATTTCCAATCCTGACAAATCTTTCTGTAAAATCTCATGGCAGAGCTGAGACAAGTTGCGCCCAAGCATGCCATAGCTCATACATGCTTGAGCGATTCCAGCAGTGAGATCAGCTTGATGATTGCTAGAACCATTACACATCTCTGGAAAGTTGATCGACCTGTGCAATTCCTCTAAGCTCACACGTTCCGAGCTTCTCCACAACGTAAGCAACTCATTGTTTTTATAATCATCCAAACCCATCAACCACATAGCTAACTTCAGCATTTCATTGTAGGTTAGGGTTGGGTACAATTTTGCATTCCACAAGCATTTGTCTTGTGTACCACATGAGTTCCAGAGGTCACTTTCTTCAATGCCGAGATCAGACAGAACCTTTTCCCATGGTTTACCGCAAAAGGTTCCATCTTTATGAATCGTATTCTTCGGGTTATCATGGAGACCACAGTACACTATCACTCTATCTTTATGCCCCATTAATGGAACCTCCCAAAGACAATGCCTATCTGGAAGCAAGAATCTGAACAAACATTCTGGAGTTCCAAGACCTTCGCAAGGGATGTGAATGCCAACAACTATGGATTGAGAACCGATTTGTATTGCACCAGAAATCGATGAATCATATATAAGAGAATCTTCGCCAATGGAGACACCAGGTGCAATTTTGCTAGACAAAATAACAGAAGAGGCTGCAATATCGGAAACAGTGGTTGCAGGGATGGAACATAAGTGTCTTCGACCAACAATTCCTGAGGCAGCTCCACTTAAGTGATCCAGAACTTCACTCGATGTTCCAAAATGCAAAAAACGCAAATCATCTGACACAAGATGACAACAAGGGATGAGAAAAAGTAACCAATTGCAATAGAAACCTTTTCTACTTTTTCTAGTCTTGGGATCAGTCCAAACATACAGGCACAATAGCTGTACATCTTCTGCTTTCCCAGTCTGCTTACAAGACGTTCACCCACAGGCCGAGTCTGCAACCAATCATGCCTTGTTGGAACCCAAGCAGCTACCAAATCTTCATACAAACTCATCTGTAAGTAAGCATATCATTTCATTACAAGGTCAGTTTCTCAAAAGAACACACAAACAAAGGTACAAGGAACATGCCTCCTTTTTATCGAGCAAAAGCTCTGAGATCAGTGGTTCGCATGAGCACCCAAGAGTGACCAGGTCCAACCATGCTTTGCCCCTGGCAGCAATTATCCCGGTGTCAAGCAGCGTCCTACCATCATGTAGAATTGCGTCTTTCTTAGAAAGATCCTCTACCGTCGGTTTCTGCAGCAGATCGTTTACCAGACTAACTGTAGAGGTTTCCGGAAGGGACTCAGATTTAGATGCCACAATGACACCATGATTGGAAGCAATATCAAGGGTGATAGGTACAGTAACAATTGCTGCTGCATCTTCTGGGAGAATCATTTTGAATGCATCGAAACATGGAAGAACGTCTCCAGTCATAATGAATAACCCACCTGGGTAGCAAGTTAAACAAGTCAATCAGCGTCATCCAAAAACTTTTACTGAATCTTCGAGAAAACACCATTTATGAAATGGATATGATACTCATCTAATCCAAGCAATAGGCATGATTGCGTGAGGTGTGATGGGTAAGGGAAGAGTTACCCTCTTCCATTGCTTACACAGGTTAGTGGATTTAGCACAAGACAAAGGCTAGATAGAGTTACCTTCATCTCTGAAAGCCTGTCTTGCACATGAAGCAATTGCGAGGATATGATCAAAAAGGAGAGGAACAGGTCCATCAGGATCATCAGCTGCCAGATACGGAAGTGGCAGGAAGACTTTGCCCATTGGATTAGCCCAAGGCACCCTTTTGGAGTCACCTCCGGCATGAAGCATCAGTATATGCTTTTGGGACAGGAACCGAACCCAAGAGTCCTCTCGAGACATTTTCTCATCCGGAACAGAGGACCCATTACTTCTACCGTTTGAGATTTCAACCTGATGGTTATCAACATGATCATCAACCCTAATGCTCAAATAAATCAACACTACAGTTCTACATCGAATAAACAAATCAAGTAGACGTTATGATTTTCCAGATCATTGAAGCCAGAGATATGGCAGCACAATGCAAAACCCAGATTCTTGATCTGACAAAGTTTCGTCCATTCCAGATCAACCCTTCATGACGACGTACAAGCTCCAGATTCTCTGTCTAAACGTTCACCATGAGTTATGAACTATCAAATCCGTCGACATAGTTTACCTCGGGGCCAGAATCGAATCCTAGATTCTCGTAATGCCGAGCAAGAGCGTGAATGGCGTTGAGAGTGGCGGGGCCGGGGGCGAAACCCAGATTCTTGATCTGACAAAGTTTCGTCCATTCCAGATCAACCCTTCATGACGACGTACAAGCTCCAGATTCTCTGTCTAAACGTTCACCATGAGTTATGAACTATCAAATCCGTCGACATAGTTTACCTCGGGGCCAGAATCGAATCCTAGATTCTCGTAATGCCGAGCAAGAGCGTGAATGGCGTTGAGAGTGGCGGCGCCGGAGCCGATCCGTTTCCCGTCTGGATCAGGGACGGCGAGAGTGACGGTGAAGCTGGCGATCCGACCCATCCGCTTCGCCCGGCGGAGCTGCCACTCGTAAAGCTCAGCCTGTTCGGGACTAGCTGCCGTAAGAACGATGGCGTCCCATGTCGGAACCCTTTCTGGATGTCGCACCGACAACCTTAAATGATACCACGACTTGCGCAGCACCGCGGCTAGGTCCGCCTTCTTCCTCTGTTCCTTTCCCGAGAAAGGAGACATTGTTTCCGGAAGAAAGTCAGAATCTTGGAGCAGATGAGTATATGGAGGAGAGGGGAAGAAGACGAAGGCAGACACTGTTATCGTTAACAGTCAGATCGCGGAATTGAAGACACATGTAAGCGATACGATGTCGTATACGTTCAAGACGTATTACGTTGCCGAAACGAAGCAAACTAAACAGGAAAAAGACAAAAGCTTTTACATTTATTCAACCATCTTCCAAGATTGGACCTGTCTGTGTAAGATCTGTCCATTTCCATGGGTTTCTGATCATCACTGTTTTGAAGAGATGACAATGCACTGAGCTCAATATCATATATGAAATTCTCTTCAATGTCGAAAACACCATTGAAGAATGTCTGTTAGAGAGAATGCAGTAATCGGAGAAACGAAGAGGAATAGTAACGACTTGAAGATGGGAATTCAAGAGGAATTGAAATGCACACTCATCAATCATCATCGCACAAAAAAAAAATGTTCACGAGTTGACAAAAAAAGGCAGAAAATACATTTTAAAGCAAGAGGGTTGGGGACTGTATCAAAATTTTGATGAGGTGAAAACGTTTAGGCACTAGGGTTGAAGCCACTTATTCCTCACGCCAAGTCAATTCACACTTCAAGCATCTGTAAAATCTCGACTCCGGCTCATCAGCTGAGCGAATCTGCATTGATTTGAAGTATGCTCTGTCGTGGTTGCATCTCGGGCATACAGCTGACGAACCAAGATCCAAACAAGTAATGCATTAGTAAGGCAGAAGTGATCCTTGTGTAAGAGAAAGAAAAGGAAGAAAACTTCGGTAAAATGCCTGCCCTTGAGCAGTCAAGACCAGATATATTTAACAATGAAGTAATAAGATCAGCTCCAGATGGGCATTTTTTTTGGGTTCTCCAAGCAAAAAATGGGAAATTAAAGGCTGAAGTGTTCAAGTCGAGGAAAAACCATTTTGAGCTTTACTCCCCCAAGAACAGATGTGTATCAGACCCATCTCTTATAGGCAGAGTATCCAGCGATTAAAACATATAAGCCAGCCAGATTTACAGAATTACAGGATAACAGAACAATGAACACAATCAAAATGAACAGAAAAGGCAATACAATACCTTCAGTTTCATCTCCCTTTGGTATATCTTCTTTAGACACGACAGGGTCTAAGGGTTTCTTAACAAGAAGTTGCTTCTTCTTTATCTCTACCTGTGGAATCCGAGTTACGAAAGCTTGAAACTTTCTCACAGAAAAGAAAATCGCAAGACCTAGAAAAGCTGTGAAAGTAGTGAAGTTTAGAAGTAGTAACCTGTCGCTTAATGCAGGCGATGTACGGACATGTCATACAGAAGAATCTAGAACCTCCCCTCCTCTCGTACCGTAACATATTCCCACATGTTGGGCAAAATTCCATCTTCCCTGATTCAAAACCCAAATACCCGGATTGAATCCCAGTCCCAGTAATCAATTCGAAGTTTTTCGCCATCGAACGATCTCAATCCACCGTTCACATCGCCATTCCACGAACAAATAAACAAACTGAGAGAGAGAGAGAGTTTGCAACTGACCCGGATGATTCGATTACGGTTTTGGTGTTGAATCAATCGCCGTCGCTGACTCGCCGTTGTTGCTCCCCGGAATCGACTCGGAGATTTGTTTCTTTCCGGCCGGGAACCACTCGACGGCTGCGGATTTAAGAGGGGAGTTTCGATGTTTTAGAAATTCTCGGTTTGCCCCCCGTAACTTTTATTTATTCAAACTTCATACCCCTACGTTTCTGTAAGATACCAGATAATCCAATACATTGGCAACCAAATCGATTGCTCAGCAAATTTTCGATTTTTTTCCATAAATTTCGTTGAGATTCATATAAATCAGCGATTGAGTCCAAAACGGATAATGAAGATTAAGATCTTGAAAAGGATACAATCGATGGACCAGCAAGTGGCATATATATTTTTTACAAAGGGTGGATTAAACATTACCGTGTTCTTCAAACCATCCATGGCAAAAGTACAACAAAGCTCTCACCCAAATCTCCAAAACGTTTTCACTTCTAAAAACCACATATTTTTCACTACATATATTTATATCGCTTTATATATAAGCCACCCTCGTATGCAGTACAAAACCAAGCTCGGTTCCTGTCTTCTTCAGTTCAGCTCCGTTATGTTTCATCACTTCCTCAGAAGTGGAGATCGGCTGTTAAAGGAGACAACAACAAAAAAGGTCTTTGGTAAAAAGAAAAACAGTTTACAAGGAATGTCAAGGACAGATCTGAAACAAAGATCTTACCTTCTGTATCGATCATAGCTCGGGCTCTTGGTCCTGCTCGATGAACCCATGTACCTTTCGTACTCAGGACTAAGAGGCCGTCGACCGTAATCAGGACTCGGCCTCCTGTGGTAATCCGGGCTTGGAGACCTTCCATAGCTTCCTCTATTGTGCCTATCGTCGTCGTCCCTTAGAGCATATTCAACTGATATAACCCTGTCCAGTAACTTGCTGCAAAGCCACAATGCCTTACATTTTAATTTTTTGTAAAGAAATTAAAGATACCCAGATGGGAAGTTACAATGAGGGAGAAGAGAATAGACTAAAGTTACCTCCTTTGTGTACACTCGAGGGCTTTTGTAGCGTCGTTCTGTGTAGCGAATTGAACAAACGCAAAGTTCCTCCGAATTCTAACGTTAAGCACTTCGCCATATCGGTCAAAGTGTCTGAATATGTCGCGCTCCCTCGTGTGGATCGGGTCAAAGTTTATAACAAACAATGTCTTTGTAGGTTTCTGATTTCCAAGAAACCTATCATCACGAGGTCTGATACGCTCTCCCTGTTAAAGAAAACACGTTTCATTTCAAATAATTGTCGGAAATCAACAGTCGGATCATATAACACAGACCCACCACCCACCTTTGCCCACTCGACTGAAAGCCTTCGCCTTTCGTAACCAAACGGTATATTGTCAAGGCCTCGAATTGCATCCTCTGCATCACGCTCATCCTCGAAACATACAAAAGCATATCCTGCAATGGCATTTCAGAGAAACCAGATATCAATGAAAGGTCTCTGGAATGACACGAGTACCATTTCCGAGCTGCTGCGCCCATCAAAAGGGTTCGTTTCTGTCCTGACAAAGACTAAAGTTTTATACAGCACCTGCATGAACGTGTAGGGCTGATGAAAGGAGCAGAGTCATGGCGTGTGATGAATGAGATACTAAACCAAGAAGGTGTAGCATATTAAAAGGGCCTAATTCCCAAGTGTAAAGTCCTGAGATGAGACGACATTGCTAAGCATGCTTCAGCATTCAGACAGCACAAAATTTCAGACATTGCATGACAGATTTCATTTGATCCTCCATAGAATGTGGAGGTAGAAGGCATGACAAGGTAGTTGCACTCTTCCCCACCACGGCCACTTTTTTGAAACGGTAAGCAATGAGACAGGTAGGTCGGTTCACTAGACTCGGGAAGATGCCATCTGAGAATGGACGAAGGGAGGCAGAAAGCAGACAATGAATTACGTGCATTGCAATAGAAGATGCCATCGGATAAGAACTCGATGGCTTAGAACAACAAAGTCCATAAAATCAACACAAAACAGTTAATCCAGAGCTTCTCTTTCACTAAAAAGATCACCACAGACACAAATGTTCATGCTAGGAAGAAGAGGAAATATCTCGACTTGTAAAAACAAAATACTTGTTTATCCAAGAGAAAGGAATCATCCCCAACACCAGACACAGTGACTCGAGAAAAAAAAAATCCGAGCTGTAAGATCGTATTTCCATCACTCTCCAGCAAATCTAACACATAAACTATACATATACCCCTAACTTTGTGTTTCTACGGTTAGATACAAAGCTTCATCTTGAACAGACACAAAAACCCATGTCGTTAAGACTAAGTAATCAAAAGATAGTCGCAAACAGAGATCAGCACACGGTCCAATGGGTACATCAACAAAAACCCAGTTCAAGGCAAGAAAATTTAGATGTGGAAACGGTACAAAAGCTGTAGAACATACCGGATTTCATGTCTACACGCTCCACTCTCCCATATTTGCGGAACAAATGCTCCAACTCAGAAACACGAGTGTCATACTCGAAGTTTCCCACGAAAAGTGGTCTCATCATCTATATCACAGGAAAACCCCTCTTAGCTATAAGCACAAGCACACCATGTAAAAGACGAAGAATCATATCCATTAAAAGAACTTGGTAAGCAATTGAAAAGCATTCGTAAATATCTGGTAACGCAGTTGGAAAGAACGGTTGAATCGTCGGGGAAAAAAGGGTGAAAGATGCGAAATCATCCAAAATCAAACCTACCCGGTGAACGATTAGAGACTGAAAAACAAGGGTTGGGGAAATCAAAGGGCGAGAAACTTCAAGTCGATACGAAAGCACTGGAAAACGAGAGACGAATCCGATTGTCTTGAACTTAAGCGAACTGTTCTTTATTACGTGTCTCTGGACGTTCATCCTCCGCCGTTGGATCGATAATCGGTTGTGTCGCCTGGCTCTGCCGCAACCGTCCGATTAAAAAGACTATTGAACAGTATGATTCTTCAATGGGCCTTCGTTTCTTAGGCCCAATTAGTCTGAGAGTCGTGTCACGCGTTTTACTAAAATCATACTAAAATGATTATTGGGCTTCTACTTAACGGCCCAAACGGCCCAAGGCTTACATACATACATACATACATACATACATACATACATACATACATACATACATACATACATACATACATACATACATACATACGACGTTATGATTTTATAATCTCATTATATACTATATGCGATCCCATGCTATAAAGGGTATCCGGATTTTCAATTTGATTTTCGCATTTCAAAATATTTCAAATATTCTAAAATTTCTTCGCCGCTTTAAATATACCATCCTCAAGCAATATTTATACGTAAAAAAAAAATCAAATTATAGCGAATATTAAAAAAATAATAAAGTATTCTATATTTTTTTTAAGAAATACGTATTCTATATGAACTTCGAAGTGAGAGTTTACCTAAAAAATAAATTAAATAAACCAATAGATTAGATTCCATTCCCCAAGTGATAGATATCTCCCAACAATGTCTGATTGGCAATTCCTTGTACCATAATATGTAGTACTCCCACGGATCCCACCAAAAAGTGGCATTTTCTTTAATTTATATGTTTAAACAAATAAAAATGAAATTAAATTACCCCCACCAAGTCCATCGGAATTTCGAGTTCAACTTTGCAATTAGATCATTAGATTATATCATTAAATCTAAAATTAGATTTTCATATGTTAATTTTTTTTCTGATTAATATCGTGTTAAAGACGTACCAAAACCAATGTGTGTGAGAATAAATTTCGGTGTATATCACATGATATATCGTAACAAAAGTAAAGTCATATTACTAGCCTTTATCGTAAAGGCAAACTATGTGAGAGAATCCAAGTATGTACATCAAACGCTAGCTTTTGACTTTTTTTTATATAATAAAAAAAATTATTTGGTTATTTAATAATTTCAAAGGAAAATAGAAGACCCACCAAGCCACTTTGGATGGTTCTTCTTACCAATCTTTTTCTCCCCCCACTTGGCTAAATTTTTTCCACGGTTTTGTTATTGTTTTTTTTTATTGAAATATAAATTTATTAAATCGATCGGTGGGGGCCTATTTGTTCCTAAAATGATATTCACCCTCAATAAAAAATTTAGAGATAGCGTTTAATAAAAATATAAATTCAATGAGGTTTGTTATTTATTGGAAAAAACAGTTTTTTTTTATAAATGAGTTAGATTGTTTTTTATGTGTCCTGAGCCGAGACTCACATTAATCCCCAGATCAAGAACAAGTTGTGCGATTAGAATTTACGTTTTCTCTCTCTAATTTGAGGTTCGAATTCAAGATGAAATAGATAAATTGTGTTTCTATTTTATCGGTTGAACTAACCAAGTTAGATATGAGTTAGGTGGTGTGTTTTCCAAATTTACCTCCATCCCGAAAATTTATTCGCTTAAAAAAGATTTTTTTTCTCATAAAAGTTTGCTAAGTATCATGAAAACATTAAAATTTGACCGTTTAGTATTCAAGTAAATTAAATATTCTTTTCTAATTTAACATTTAGAAAATCGCATCCAAAAACTCCGTCCACGAAAAAAAAACAAATAAATCATTTTCTTTTTTTTGTAATCAATCCCTTTAATTATATTATATATTGTATATATACCCCGTATCTGTGGATCAGACCAAAGAGTCCCGTATCTTCAAAGAAATGTCTAACAAGCAAGCCTACCTCCACATCCCTTGCACATTAATCCTCCAAGAACCTTGGCAATTTTCCTTCACTTTCTAGGCCAAAATTTTCCAGGAAAAAAAAAGAAAGAAAGAAAGAAAGAAAGACATGGAGAAGTCATGGAAACCCTAGCGAGAACACCGATCGAACTCATCAACAAAGGCATGGGTAGCTTCCGTCTTCACATCCCTCGTCTACACCATCACCACCATCATGAGAAGGTCCCAAAGGGGTGTTTGGCAGTGAAGGTGGGGCAAGGGGATGAGCAAGAGAGATTCGTGATACCAGTGATGTACTTCAACCATCCATTGTTCGGACAGCTGTTGAAGGAAGCTGAAGAAGAGTTCGGTTTCAATCAGAAGGGAACCATCACTATCCCTTGCCACGTCGAAGAGTTTCGGCACGTTAGAGGCCTGATCGATCGAGAAAAATCCCTCACTCATCGCCACCACCACCACCATACCCATGCTGTTGGTTGTTTTAGGGTTTGATTTTTTTTTTTTAAAAAAAAAAAGCTTTGGCGTGAATGAATCCATGCAGATCGAGTTTGTAACATATTCATCTTATCATCCTTTTTTCTTTTTTGAAGAAGAAGAAAATGTAAATAAATCGACTGTTTTGTTACGTGCGAAAATATCATATGATGCTTGATACAATTATATATATATATATATTGGTTATTAATTATTCCATATATCAAATTATGTATAGGGTTGCAATTGTAAAGATGCTATTTGTTGTACATTAAGGAAGAGAGATTATGAGAAGTATAATAAGTACACATGATTAAAATACAGTATAGGCTTATACCACACACACACACAAAAAAAAAATCGAAATAGAAAATCACATATCTTAATTTGGTCTGAATATAATTTATTAAAATTAAAAAATTCAACCAAGATATATATCTAAGTAAATATTTTTGCGAAGCGTAACCTTATTTTCAAAGTCTGCTGCCACTAGTGCATATGAATGATGCCGACAAGGCACAAAAACGATCCAAACACGAATATGTTTTAAATTTTTTGGTCTGTATTAAACCGAGTAATGGTGGTGGCTATATGAGTATCCTCGCTTTTTTGTGGGGTATGTTTGACGATTTCATTTAATTTTTCTTCAGTTTCTTTTTCTTTTTTCCACACACACACACATACATATATATATACGCATATATATATATATATATATATATATATATATATATATATATAAAATACATAACCCGGGATATTCGGATTCGGAGACCCTCAAATTTCTGGATATCCGACTCATACAACCTAAATCTAAAGCAGAGAGTCACAAAGAACAAGACTTTATATATACATATACATATATATATATATACACACACACACCAACCATTTCCGGGAGTGGTTACGGGGTGGTGATGAAGGGCATTGTGGTTGATCCCCATGGGTCTGATGCCGACGGGCCCTTGCATGGCTTGTGGATCCTGAAGCTGATGAGGAGGGAAAGGACCTCTCAGAGGGAATATCCCGGGTTGTGCCTGTTGCATGAAGTAGCCTTGTGGTTGCATTCCGGGATGAGGAGCCATCTGCATAATATAATATGGATGGGAGTAGCAGTATTATCCTTCTTGATTCAAATGCATTTTGAAAACGTTACAGATTTGTGAATTAACACGATATTGAGATTGACCGGTAACCATTAACAAGAAGCAAATTCGACGCGGGGAGAGGTCTCGGTCACCTGGGGAGCCACGGCCGGGGCAGGTGGTGGAGCGGAGGACTGAGGTTGAGCGTCGGCAATTGCAGCCAGATACATCAAGTTCTTCTGGAGAAGAGCTTGATACCTTATATATGTATACAAGAAGGAAGAATTGTGCTTTACTTAATTCATAATCATTCAGACAACAGCATTCTTCATTACAGGATAAAATTGCAAAGCTTTTAACTATATAATGTCTCAGCAGATCAGGAACTAATTATTTGAAGCAGATGAAATCTGATTTCACATGTTGGTACCAGAAACAAACCCGTGGTTCACAGCTCAAGATTACTGGCCAAAAATTATCGAGCAAAACACTAAGCTCGAGAATACAAACACAATCAAAGAGGGGAAAGAAAAACAGAGCTATATACGAATATTCCCCCCCGAGTAAAATTTAGAATGCCCACTTACTGAGCGCATTCCGCAAGTTTCCCGAGGTTCTGATTTTCCAAAATCGCCATGATCAGTTTTTTGTTCTCATCGAGGTACTGCATTCAAACAAGAGGATTGAAAATGTGAAACCGAGACGAAAAAAGATGAACACTGACACACTACATGATAAAACTCATACACCCCATCAAAGGTGATTGTATATGTAATGTATCATATCACACGACCCGTTTTACAAGTAACGAAAACTTAATACTCACTCGACTCTTTTGGGACAAGATATAGAAGGATGTAATCCAGAAAGTTCATTCATAAGGGAGACAAATCATGAAAAACCTCGGAAATGGAAGATTCCGAGCACCACTACTAAACAACCAACCATTGAAGAATGTCCAAAAACAACAACTAACAGCGGCAACAATATACTAACTGTCAACCATACAAGATTATGTAATTCCACAACTTTCCCCTGCTTCAAGAAATACAAAAAAAAAAACACCAACAAGCAGTCACGGCTTCAATAAGCATCACTAGAACAATTGCAAATCTGAAACAAATGGACATATAGGTTGTTATTATTATTCCATATATCAAATTGATAGTAAAGCAAATGGAATGATGGAGAGTGGAATTTTGAGCGTGGAAGAAATGGAAAGAGGAGGACCCGTCCCATTGGGTGTCCAAAACGCCGCTCGCTTTTTAAATTATTCCACCATCTCACTCATTACGAACATAATTAAATCTTTCTTTCGAAAACCATATATTTCTATTGTATCGTGTTATTCGATTGTTTGAATTATTTAACTTAGATTTAAACCGAATCGAGAAACTCTTACATTGAAATATGAGTAGATCATTTGATTAAATTCAATTTATAGAGTTTAGGCAGATTTCACTTAAACGTAATGATTTCCTTCATATTTAAATACTACCCGTTGTCCATATTCCATAAGAAACATTCAACCGCTACTTTTTTTTTCCATCGGAGAAAATGTAGAATCATCAAAATCCAACTAAATTCTAAAACCTCGTTGTCATCATAAAAACCCATTTCCCGCAGCATTACCCCAAGTGGATGAATTGACATGAATCCTAAACCGGTTCATGCACCAAACCGAACCGGTTCTAATTAAACCATACAACAAAACGTTACAGATTTCACATCCTCCTAGTCCTCGACCGTCATTTTCAAAAACCCTAGAGACTACCACCACGTTGTGGATAACTTTCTAGCTAGGACCCAGAAGAGAAGCATAGATCCTAAATATCAACACAAGCAACTTTTGTTCGGATACTTCTTCTTGTCCCTTCATTTCCCATTATCTCTTCCATCGACATGGCCATGGCCATGTCCATGTCTGGTGGCCGATCCACCTTGACCCGCATCAGACCCATCTTGTTTGCTTCCCACTATGGCACAGAAACCGGAAAGAAATATCAGTGGATAATGGATATGAGCATTAGGGATGGATGGCAAATATTAATGGCACATAAACTGGAAAGAGTAAATCTAAAGCAGAGAGTCACAAAGAACAAGACTTTATATATACATATACATATATATATATATACACACACACACCAACCATTTCCGGGAGTGGTTACGGGGTGGTGATGAAGGGCATTGTGGTTGATCCCCATGGGTCTGATGCCGACGGGCCCTTGCATGGCTTGTGGATCCTGAAGCTGATGAGGAGGGAAAGGACCTCTCAGAGGGAATATCCCGGGTTGTGCCTGTTGCATGAAGTAGCCTTGTGGTTGCATTCCGGGATGAGGAGCCATCTGCATAATATAATATGGATGGGAGTAGCAGTATTATCCTTCTTGATTCAAATGCATTTTGAAAACGTTACAGATTTGTGAATTAACACGATATTGAGATTGACCGGTAACCATTAACAAGAAGCAAATTCGACGCGGGGAGAGGTCTCGGTCACCTGGGGAGCCACGGCCGGGGCAGGTGGTGGAGCGGAGGACTGAGGTTGAGCGTCGGCAATTGCAGCCAGATACATCAAGTTCTTCTGGAGAAGAGCTTGATACCTTATATATGTATACAAGAAGGAAGAATTGTGCTTTACTTAATTCATAATCATTCAGACAACAGCATTCTTCATTACAGGATAAAATTGCAAAGCTTTTAACTATATAATGTCTCAGCAGATCAGGAACTAATTATTTGAAGCAGATGAAATCTGATTTCACATGTTGGTACCAGAAACAAACCCGTGGTTCACAGCTCAAGATTACTGGCCAAAAATTATCGAGCAAAACACTAAGCTCGAGAATACAAACACAATCAAAGAGGGGAAAGAAAAACAGAGCTATATACGAATATTCCCCCCCGAGTAAAATTTAGAATGCCCACTTACTGAGCGCATTCCGCAAGTTTCCCGAGGTTCTGATTTTCCAAAATCGCCATGATCAGTTTTTTGTTCTCATCGAGGTACTGCATTCAAACAAGAGGATTGAAAATGTGAAACCGAGACGAAAAAAGATGAACACTGACACACTACATGATAAAACTCATACACCCCATCAAAGGTGATTGTATATGTAATGTATCATATCACACGACCCGTTTTACAAGTAACGAAAACTTAATACTCACTCGACTCTTTTGGGACAAGATATAGAAGGATGTAATCCAGAAAGTTCATTCATAAGGGAGACAAATCATGAAAAACCTCGGAAATGGAAGATTCCGAGCACCACTACTAAACAACCAACCATTGAAGAATGTCCAAAAACAACAACTAACAGCGGCAACAATATACTAACTGTCAACCATACAAGATTATGTAATTCCACAACTTTCCCCTGCTTCAAGAAATACAAAAAAAAAAACACCAACAAGCAGTCACGGCTTCAATAAGCATCACTAGAACAATTGCAAATCTGAAACAAATGGACACCCATCAGAACAAACAACCGCTCAACACAGAGCAGTTGTAGCTTGTATTGTCTCCTTCCTACAGGCAGGGAGGTGTGCACCAGTTTTTTTTCCTTATCCAGTAACCAAAAGTGATTAACTATGATTAATCCATGTACCCATCAGATGAATCGATCAGTTCATGACCTGAACCGCTTCTACTC
>NW_010965696.1:1746559-1789854 GCF_000463585.1 Tarenaya hassleriana
ATCGATCAGTTCATGACCCGAACCGCTTCTACTCGGAAACATTCATCACCAGTAACTATGAACAACCTTAAAAAAGACACAGAGAGAGGGGGTGAAAGGAGGAACCTTTTGGATCTGTTCGGTGGTGATGTTTGTCGGAGGGAATGAAGGAACCATGGGAATCATCTGCGGAGGTTGCTGCATCTTATTCGCGTCTCCTCTGAACTTCGCCGTTGCCCCAATCACCCAAACCCTAGTTTCCTCCCCTTTAAAAACATTCACCCAAATCGATTCAAATGGTGAACTGATAAAGCTAGGTCAGTACAGTGACGCAATCTTCAACAGATAATTTTGATTTCCCTATATTTTTAAGACTTTGATTCGTTTGGATACCGATGAGGTTTCTGGAACTCAAGACAAAAACTCAAAAAAAAAATCTTTTTGTATTGAAGTCAAACAAATATAATTGACTTCGCCCCTCTCCCAAAAACAGTGCGGATGTGCGATAGATTTCGTCGGCCCCCGACAAAAGTCAAAAACCGAGGAAATTATTTTTTTTTGTAACAGAACAACGAAATTATGAAAGGAATAAATCTCGAAGAACAAAAAAAAAATGGAGGTGAGACTAGGGGTGGAAAAAAAACTCAAATTTCGGATACCCGATTCGATCCATGGATCGGATATCTAAAATTTTGGGTATTCGAGACAATAAGACATGAGTCTGGATAATAATATTGGAATATCCGAATTTTTGAGTTCGAGTTCGGATAATTAATATTATTTCACGGATATTCGTGGGTATCCGGATAATAAAAAATTATCCTTAAAATTTTAATTTTTTATTAGATTTTATGTTATTTTATTTGATATTAATGATTATATAAATATTATTGGATATATTTATGATGTATTTTTAAAATTAATTTATTTTGGATAGGTATATCTAAGTATATTCTTAAAAATTGATTAAAAATAATTAAAAATATTCGGATTCGAATACTTGCGAGTATCCGATAATTATTTCACGGGTATTTTAGTTCGGATACTCGACTTCACAGGTATGAGTTCGAGTAATAAAATACATAACCCGGGATATTCGGATTCGGAGACCCTCAAATTTCTGGATATCCGACTCGTGTCCACCCCTAAATGAGACTAATGAGTATGTACGTATCATGCATGAAATATTTGTGAGGAAAATTCCTCTATTAAAATATTTCAGGATCTTCAAAATCAATTAGAGATCCCAAATCTACAAAAATCCAATCATGATATTAAAACTCCAAAGTCCAATGATTTAAAAAAAAATATGTCTACCGTTTTTTAGATAGGTAAATATCATCATGGAATTCGAACTGTGAAGGTAAATAACTTTGTACTTTCACAATCACTAGATCACCTACTGTTGGTTTCTACGAAACGCGCGTACACAAGACTATACGGTTTATAAGATCTCATGAGAAATTAAAGCAAGTTCATCACGCAAGTCTACTTTCTTGTGCAAATAAACCACAAAGCTAATTTGAAAACTTGAAAGGAGACAGCTATGATCAGTTGCAACAGAGTTTTACAGTTTAGGGTTCTGCTTAAACCATGCATTATATGATTATTTTCAATCTAATACTTGGCTCGCGTGAAACTGAAGGGTTGACCTTTATAAATCCACAAGTAAATTTTTATAGTGATGTCCGGTAGCTTCGAACCGAACCGTGGATACTCTATACACTGCCCACACGGCGTCGTTTAGAAAAAAGGTTTATACCCAATAAAAATAAAATTTTTGTTGGGATTACGTGGAGGGATACGAGCCTCCCTTTCTTTGAATAGTTCACGTGGGTAGTTTCTAGTTGGCAAGCCCGTCAACTTTTTAATTTGATGGGTTTCTAAGAATCTACAAACACGTGCGAATATTATTATATACATATTTATTAATATTGTTCGCACGTTATCATCAAATCTTATCTTCAACTATAAACGGTATGGTATCGACAGTTTGCGTTTTCAACTATTCACATTTATTGTTAGAGAGATTTCGCAATATAAACATGTAATTTTTTCTTTAAATGTTGAATTAATTTAAGATTAGGATAATGTTTTGCTTTCTCGTGGTATATGAATGTCATTGTATATCCTGTAAAAAAGGGCATATCCATCTTTATCGAGCATATATATGTATGCACATATACCTATACCATATATGTGCTCGATGGAACCAAAGACACTTATTGTTTGGCTGCCAATCAAATTACATATGAAAACGGATTTTATTAATTCCCATAATCAATTTTGATATGGTTGGTCGGTGCACGTAAACTGACTTATAAATATTGTTATAATAAAAAGATTTTTTCCATATTATATACGAATATGTTATAAAAGATAAAACCGGGAGAGGTAGCTTACCGATCATTATTTCCCCTTTCACCTGCGCCTCACCGGCCTTGTTTTATTTCCTGGATTCCCATTTTGCCCTTCTCGTATCACACCTTTCTACTACTAATTAAGTGTAATAGGACCCATTTCGGACATTTCACAACCGACAATCTCCATTGTACCCTCCGAGTATCTCGTAATGCCGATTGTTTTCCATCTGCTTTCCCTCCATTTCGCTTTGGACCGACGGTTATACGTCGCTATATTTTCCATTCTTGTGAATATTATGTAACCGTCATTATATTTTTTAGTGATGTGTATAAAACGGTGCCGGGTTTTTATTGCATCCGCCCTAATTAAGGTGCCCTCTCGATCCCCCAATGCATGCATTGGTACGTAATTCATTGATTTTTCTTCTTTATTTTCTTATTCTCCGTTCACGTTATTACTAAATAAAATAACCTTATTGGACATTTTGTAATTACAGGGCACTTTAATATCAAGGCGCCATACATATATGCTGAATTGGGTGGTTGAGCTAATATCAATATTTTCTCGGAACCACCCACCATTAATTTCAATTAGTCAAATCATCTGTTTGCTCCTCCTCCGTTGTAGCTTTCTTGCACTTAATAGCAAATCTTGTCGCTTTCTCTCTCTTTCTCCCCGGCCAAACAAAAGTTAAGCTGTTTTTTAGCTAATGTAAGCTTGCTGGCCTTTGCCTTTCAATTATTTGTCCGAAAATTTTGTTACCTGCCATTTTCTTTTTTAAATTTCTGCTCGTATTCGAAAGTTTGGACCCACCATGATTTACCTTTCCTAATAAACTTTTTTTTTTTAATATTTATATACAAGCAATCAAGAGCCTTTTTTCCATGATCCAAAGCGGAACCCATCTTCTTGGAGAGATCTCGAGATCACAGGGGGGGAATAATTATGGAGAGAAACAGTAGTATAGAGATGGATAAAGAGAGACTGACGGCGGAGATGGCTTTCACAGATTCTTCATCCGCCGTTATCAGAATCCGGCAACGTTTGCCGGATTTCTTAACGTCCGTCAAGCTCAAGTACGTGAAACTAGGGTTCCATTACTCTTGCAACCCGGCGACCATTCTCCTGTTTGCCGTTATCCTACCGTTAACCGGAGCGGCCCTGATTCAGCTGACGGGTATAGAACTCAACGCACTCTCCGACTTCTGGTCTAATCCAGCGGTTCGGTTCGACGCAGCGACAAGGCTAACCGGTTCGGTTTTCCTCTGCTTCGTCTTGGGTCTCTACCTTGCCAAGCGACCAAGACCGGTTTACCTCGTGGACTTCGCGTGTTACAAACCGGAAGACGAACGGAAAATGTCGGTGGAGTCGTTCTTGACCATGACCGAGGAAAACGGAGCGTTCAACGAGGAGGCGGTTCAGTTCCAGAGGAGGATCTCGAACCGGGCCGGTTTAGGAGACGAGACGTACCTGCCACGTGGCATAACATCGAGACCGCCGAAGCTGTGCATGTCGGAGGCACGTGCCGAGGCCGAGGCCGTGATGTTCGGAGCCCTAGATGCCCTCTTCGACAAAACCGGAGTTAAACCGGCCGATGTCGGGATCTTGATAGTGAACTGCAGCTTGTTCGTGCCGACGCCGTCCCTGTCGGCGATGGTCGTGAACCGTTACAAGATGAGAGAAGACATCAAAAGCTACAATCTTGGAGGAATGGGATGCTCCGCTGGACTGATCTCCATCGAGCTCGCCAAGAATCTCCTCAAAGCAAACCCTAATGCTTACGCCATCGTTGTGAGCACAGAGAACATCACTTTGAACTGGTACTTTGGAAACGACCGGTCAATGCTTCTCTGCAACTGCATTTTCAGGATGGGTGGTGCGGCCGTACTCCTCTCCAACCTCCGAAAAGACCGGTCACGGTCCAAGTACGAACTCGTCCACCTCGTACGGACCCACAAGGGCTCCGACGACAAGAACTACAACTGCGTCTACCAGAAGGAAGACCAGAACGGAACAGTCGGAGTATCGTTGGCTCGTGAGCTCATGGCGGTGGCCGGAGACGCGTTGAAGACAAACATCACAACGTTAGGGCCGCTGGTCTTGCCCTTGTCGGAACAGTTCATGTTCTTCATGACACTGGTGAAGAGGAAGTTCTTTAAACTGAAAGTGAAACCGTACATTCCGGATTTCAAGCTGGCGTTCGAGCATTTCTGCATACACGCAGGTGGAAGAGCAGTGCTGGACGAGGTGGAGAAGAATCTGAACCTGAGAGATTGGCACATGGAGCCGTCCAGAATGACGTTGCATCGGTTCGGTAACACGTCAAGTAGTTCACTTTGGTACGAATTGGCATACACAGAGGCAAAGGGTCGGGTGGGGAAAGGAGACAGGCTTTGGCAGATAGCCTTCGGATCTGGTTTCAAGTGTAACAGCGCCGTTTGGATGGCGTTACGGTCTGTGTCCGCGTCCGAGATGGCGGGTAACCCCTGGGTCGGTTCGATAGATAATTACCCGGTTAAGGTCTGACAAAGACTCGATTATTATAATAATAGTTCGAACCGGATGGTGTAGACCGCCAGCCCATGATATTGATTCATTACATACTCTATATATATATAATATGTTACCATTTCTATATTGTGAAAAGGAATTAATATTGAATGTTTGGCGTGTTTACGTGGGAAAAGAGTGCGGTGAGTTTGTTGGAATTTGCTGAACTAAAGGGGGAAATAATCTAAAGTCAGTTACACGTTGTTGATACATTTAACATTGTGAAATAATAATTTTAGGGACCACCAAGGAACAGCTAAATCTCGTGAAAATAATATAATCTGCGTCTGCGTCTGCGTCTGCGTCTGCGTCTGCGTAGATGATGCACATGGACTTTTGGGTCACGACCACTTTGCCTTTTTCCGATTAGCAAGAAGACAAATACCATATTCACGCATCATTTCTGTATATCTCACGACTATTTTTTTTTAGTAAAAATAATTAGGGAAAATGACATTTTCCTACACCAATTTAGTAAAATATGACATTTTCCTACGCGAATTTTTAATTTGACAAAAACCTACACTATATTATCAGATGTCCCAAATCTATACACGAATTACCCAATTTTACTGCAATTTACTATCCAATCCGAAACGATGTTAAAATGTCCGTTAATTGATGACGTGGAAGGCCACGTGGCGGCTGACGTGGAAGGCCATGTGGAAAATTTTGTCACGTCAGCACGCCACGTCAGATTTTCAAAAAAAAAAAAAAAAAAATTCAAAAAAAAATTCAAAAAAATTCAAAAAAATTAAAATCGAAAATAAAAAAAATAAAAATACATATATATACATATATATATATACATACAAATATATATTAATACATATACATATATACATGTATATATATATAAACATATGTAATACATATATATATATATATATTGTATATATACATATATATACATACATACATATATGTATGTATACATATAAAATATAAAAAAATACACGTACATACATATATCTATACGTGTATATGCATATATATATATTCATATCTATATATAAATACAAATATAAACAAATATACTCCTATGTATTAATATATCTATATATACATACAAAATAAAAAATATACACATATATATACATGCATCTATACAAATATATATATACATAAGTACAAATATATTTATATATACATAAATTTTTAATTTGATATACAAGTATATATTTATATATACCATGACGAGTCTACCACATACCCAGAGGCTATGGCGAATTTTTTTTATTTTGTATGCATACATATATATATATATATGCATTGTATATGTTTATATATATATATATATGTATACATGTATATGTATTTATATATGTGTATGTGTGTATATATAAATATATTTGTATGTATGTATATGTATATATGTATTTTTTTATTTTTTATGTTTTTTATTTTTTTTAAAAAAAATCTGATGTGGCGTGCTGACGTGTCAAAATTTTTCACGTGGCCTTCCACGTCAGCCGCCACGTGGCCTTCCACGTCATAAATTAACGGACATTTTAACACCGTTTCGGATTGTGTAGTAAATTGCAGTAAAATTGGGTAATTCGTGTATAGATTTGGAATATTTGATAATATAGTATAGGTTTTTGTCTCGTGTAGGAAAAGGTTACATTTTACTAAATTTGTGTAGAAAAATGTCATTTTCCCAAATAATTACGATTTATTGACGGATTATGAGAAATCTTCTGGAGATATATAATAATAATAATATAAGAAAACTTTTAACATGTAAATATTTTTGGGGCCAAGATTGCAGATTACACAGTCAAGAAATTGACAAAATATGAATGCAAACTGTTTAAAATTGAAAAAGAAAAAAGAAAAAGAAAAACGACACTCCAATGAGCATCGTCAGAGAGGTTGGCAGTGTATATATTAAAACCTGTAGGGTACATATTTTTGTATCTCCGTGAGCCTGTGGCCATATACTTTAGAAATTTTCGGATACGCCCCTGTACTTTACTTTCTTCCAATAGGGACCCCCATTTTTTTTAAAGATCAGATTGCGCCCAAGACCTCATGGTAATCAAGGATGCTATGCATAACAGATATATGGTATTTTAATTACTTGAGTGAAAATAATACTCATGGTAACCAAGGGAAGTTCTAATAGTGACTAGCATCAGATGACACATTAACAGATTCATAGTCCATGATTCCAACCGGACCAATCCGGATGAAGGCTTTGGTCGATCTGTGAAGACAGATATTCATGAAGAGGAGTTATATATAGTTATAGAACCCGTGATTCCAATAACAGTAATCTAAGAAGAGGTGTCCGAAAGAAGAGTCATATTGTATTATTGAGGTCAACAAGATTACTTCAACCTTCATCCCCTTTTGCCTAAATCCCTTTTATCCATCAGAAATGTAGAGTTCGATTCACATTTATATGTTTTCAGTTTCCAGAAGCAGACTACAAACAAATCTAATACACCTCTTTTTCCTTTTTTCGGGGGTGGATCATATTCGTATAGGCCTAGTACGGACGGTACCTTCGACCGCGGTTGCCATCGTCACTGCTGCCTCGACCTGACCCTCCGCTCGAGACATTTGTACGGTCAACTCTTCTGCTAGTTTGAGGTGGTGGTGCCATCTGCATGCCAGGCTGTTGCCTGCCCACCCACAAGTTATGAAAATGGGTATTAGAAAAATCCAATCTTTTCTCTATACGATTGATTTACATAGTGATGCACAGTTCTCGAGCTTCGATCTTCCAAAACCAATCATTCATGAATCAATAAGTTTTGTGTTTGTTTTCTTTTCTACTACTCATTTGAGATGATGATGATGATGATGTCTCAAATCTCCAAACAGATGGGTTACTAGATGGATGGATGGATTATGAGAACCATGACTTACAGAACATAGCCAATCCGCCCATCTGGGAGAACCATCGGCACCATTTGCATCCCCGTCGGCATTGCCCCTCTACCATAGATCATCGGCTGTTCCATTCATATTGAGCCAAATCAATTCTTAATCCAACACGAATAACAAAACAAACTGGTAATATATATATATATAGACAGAACAGACTTTCTCAGAATCATACCTGATTGAAACCACCGGCAACACCAAGAGAACCATATGAAGCCGCAGCAAAACCACCGAACGCAGGAGCAGCAGTAAAGGGAGAAGGATGAAGCACGGCTCCATAGGGATAGGACGAATCAGTTTTCTTCTCTGTCTGGGGTTTAGCAATCACTACTTCTAATACTTGACCTGTAGTGAAAGTTTGTGTTACTCAAGGAAATACATGACTCAGACACACAGCAAAAAAAAGACACAGAAATAGGAATGGCCCCAACAAAGATCTAGTCTCCTGCTACGTAACAATCAACAGCAAAGAAGTGTTGATCATACATGCATAACTTTCAAGATCACTAAAGAATGTATGTATGATGAGAGGCACACTTCAAGTAAATTCTCAGTAATGAAAAAGGTATCTACAACAACCCTCCATATAAAGCATGAAATAGGGTCCTGCATTTCTTCCCCATCTGTCCATAAAGACAAACAAGCGACTAGGGTCCAACCAGATTCTATGCGCTCATTCTGAAATGAGTACAAAATTTACCGTTGATTTCATATTTTTCACTATCTTTGGTAGCCTTCAATGCACTAGACCTTTCAGCATAATGGACGAAACCAAAATCCCGCTTTCCACCCTTTCCAGGAGGCATGACAATTTTGGTCACTTCGCCATGCCTCTGGAACAGTTCTTTCAGCTGATCTGTAGAGGTATTCTCAGGTATATTCTTGACATAAAGAGCTTTCACCTGTGAAGACAAAAATATCACAAAACGTGTGCAGCACACCAGAAAGTAAATGGATTTCAATTTGAATCTCCAAACAAGAACATCGCACATTGCAAAAAAAAAAAAACCCTACATTTATCAGAAAGAGAAGCTTTATGATTCACAAAAAAGTTATTAAATTCCCTTTTTCAAGTTTACCTGAGCAGCAGCAGCTGAGTACTCAGGAGAGGCTTTAGGATCAGCCCACGTCACAGTTGGAGTGTTCCCCTCAAGCTTGAAATTAGCATCTATCATTTTCTGCCTTGAATAATCGGCACACGCATTGTTATAGTACAAGACAAATGCAAAACCTCGGCTACAATTTGGATTTGTTGGGTCCTACACAACAACAAGAAGCAAAGCAAGTGAGCAGCAATATCAGCAAGGTCAAACCTCGGTAACAATGATGCATGAATCGCTGACTAATTCCATACTCTTGCCTTTATGAGCTCAATGTGCTCCACTCCGGGGCCCACATTTTCTATGACCTTTCTAAACTCATCCTCCGTCCAGCTCTTTGGAATGTTACCAATATACAGTCTATTCTTAGTTTCGGAAAGGGAGCATCTTATTGTCTTGCCCTGCAAATACAACATACATCAAACAGAAGAAGAGACAAGTACATTGAACTAAGCAAAAACCAACAACTTAAGCTACAATCAGGTGTTAAGATTGCCTTTAACACTTTGCCATGCAGCTCCTCAATGGCTTTCTGGGCAATGTCTTTTGATTTGAAAGCCACAAAAGCATAGCCTTTGCTCTCACCAGAGTCTCTATCTTTCATCAGTCTCACCTGGTGAGATAAGCTGAAGTCAGGCGAAAACAGAGAATCCCATGAAAATGAAGGCATAAAAAATGGACAGGTACCGAGACGATCATTATTACAGATCTAACCTCAAAAACCTCGCCAATTGGTTCACAGAGATCTCTCAAGTCCTCTTCTCCAATGTCCTTTGGGAGACCTCCGATAAAAATTTCAGAACCATGGGGAGGGAGTGAAAGAAGACGGGAGTACTCTTCCCTTTCTTCTTCGTTAACAGGAGATCCTGGTTTCTCTTCGTCTTCTGTAGCCTCAATATCAACATGGGTCTGATCCTCTTCGGATGACCGATCTTGATCTTCTTCTTCCCTATTCTCCACTTTTGTGGCTCCATATTCCTCCTCACCATGTTCTTCGGCCTCGCCATCATCTTCTTCGTATTCTTCAACCTGTTCCTCTTCAACTTCTTCCATTTCACTGTAGTTACCCTCTTCGAGATCCACACTGTCCTGAGTGTCCTCAACTTCTGGGCTGCCTGCCATCAGGTTTGCGCTTACAAGGTCTGATCATACAATAACATCACTTAACCTTTAGTCAGTAAGCTCAGGTGATCATTAATGAAGATGCTACAGAAGCATCCAATTTTCATAATGTAGGAAACAGATAAGGAACTAATGTGTTAAAGACCTATGGGCTAAGGCATTTTAGTGAAATGAGAACCATTTCTCTAACTCCTTTTTCTTTCTGCAGAGAATAAGAAGAGGTTCCGTAATAGCTCAATCCGATTCTTTTAATGGCGTAAAAGATACAACAGATGTTGAGTAGATTGCTTCCTAGAAATGGTAAAATCATGAAATACAAAGGACATAGAATTTCGCGTTACCGTATCTCCCAGCAGACAAACAGCAAGAACATGCGAAAACGAAAATTAAGCTAATCCATATCAAATCTTCACAAAGAACGAGTATTGTGTAATCGAATCCAGAGAAATAATTACCCGATTAAAAGTAAGAACCCAATTTTCTGCAATCCATTTCAAAACAGAAAAAAGAGAACCATACACAAACGGTGGGGATTCAAATGTGTAATCAAGATTCACATCCAGACAAAACAATGGAGCAAAACCCACTAATGGACACCAAAGAAGATCGACACCCGAAAAGGAAATTACTCACCGGCTTAGCTCATAAATAAAGGAAAAATCTGAGCTTGAAACAGGCACATAAACTAGGGTTTATCCTTTATCGGAAGGGAAGATAAAGAAGAAGAAGAAGAAGAAGAGGAGGAGGAGGAGCGAAATCTAAGAAATAACCAATACAAAAATATAAGAAAAGTAGAAATGGAGAATTTTCTCGGCATACCAGACGGTGTTTGTTTACGATCGGATTTATGGGAAATTAGATTTCGGGAGAATTAGGGATTTTCGCTTCGGTTGTGTTGTGATTCCGACCCAAAACTGTGATCAGCCTTAGTCGGGATTTCTCGTCTCCGGTGAAAGAAATAGACGACTCCTACATCGTCGTCGTGGCTCGGATCACATGTAACGCAGCCATCCACGGCGCACGACTTTCTCGAATCATATTCAGCCACGTGTCCAAGCACTTGACTGAATCAAGGCCCATGGGCTAAACAGCATCTCTTGGAGCTGGGACTTGCAAGGTCCGCCGTTTCTCTCCAGGATACCTCAACTACGTGCCGTTCTGATTCTTCTCATTTCTTTCTTTGTAGTTTTTGTACACAGGAGGAAAACCGCAAACAGCTCTTTCTATTACTCATCTCAGTGAAAAAGCTTTATGGGCACGAAGTCATTGCAATAACCGATAAGATTTGGTGTCTTTTCTTTTATACAAAGACGTTATGTATTTAGAAACATATTTATAACACCATGATGATCAAACAAAATTGTTTCAGTAGGAGAATTGTAACAACGAAAAGGACGGGTTTTGTGGTTTGGTTTACAACGGAAGTGGTAAGTTCCCTTTAACCAGTTTAAGTAGCATTTGCGACATTATAATCATTGAAAGTAGCATATTTCATCATTTAGCCCCCCCTTTTTTTTTTAAAATTGCGCAATGACATGCAAATTTGTCTGATGGCTTGGAGCAATTGAAGGGTAGATATGCAAAAAAAAAACACTTACAGAGATCTACAACTTAAGAGCAGAGATGGCATGAGGGCTGAAATCGACACGGAGACCAAGCACCCGCCTGACCTCAGCCGGAGTCAACCTCCAAGTCATGGGCCCTGAATTCTCCCCCCAGAAATCCATAATCTCCGACACCTTCTCCAGGTTCAGGACCGTCGCCATCTGCGTCAGCCTCGCAAACTTATCCCTCACCGTCCTCTGCGTCATCCCCGAGAAATGGCTAACCATCGCCCTCGTCTCTCTGTCCAGCTGCAATCCCCCCAGCTGGCTGAACCCTTTCTGCATCATTATCACCTCCACCCTCTTCACTATGAACTCTATCACCATCTGCACAAACGTGTCGTAGTTGCTCCCCGTCATCAGCGCCTGCAGCCATCCCGCGTTCGTTTCCACCGAGTGGATGAGTCTCTGTACCCACGGGTCGTTCACCTCGTTCTCCGCGTATTCTGCTTCTGTTATCTCGTAGCTTATGGTGGCTATCGTGTCTAGGACCGGTCGGATCCTGGGCGTTACTGTTGCCACTAGCTGTTCCATTCCCGAGTTCAGCAGTTGCTTGAATGTGTTGCTTAACTCGCCCAACTCGGATAAACATGACTTTATCCTCTCCCTGTCTCCTGGTACAGGAAACACCTGCAGCAGATATTATAGAAAAACAAGTCAGCCCCGTTGTTCTTATGTGCTATAAACTTACAAGTCCATTCAAATGTGAGGAGATTATACACATTAGCTAGCAATGCTCATCGTGTAAGTTCTGTTCTACAAAATTTTCCAACAGGATATCCATAACCATACAAGGGTTGTGGGGCTTAGGCAGTAGGCAATTCAATTGCTGCTTACAGTCTAAATATTTTTCATGGATTATCGGGTATTCCTTACATTCATCCAGAACGCAACTTCTTTGTTTCTGAAAACGCTATCCTGCCCTATTATCATCATCAACATCAACATCGCCTTAGTCCCAAGTTTATTTGGGGTCGGCCGCATAGATTCTTCGTTTCCACTCATTATCAATTAGATTAATCAAACAAATCTGGCTATGAACCGGACTCCAGACAGTAATTCCTTGGATTTCTAATTTTGTAAATCATAAAGGGTATAATCAAGTAACGGGACTGACCTCAGCACACTGCTCCTCGATTTCATGTTTCAGTTTGAGCACGTACTCACAGCTCACATCAATATTATTCAAAGCTGTCGCAATCTCAGTTCCAGTCTTTTCCACGCCAACACCACCCAAGAACAACCTCGCCCCAAGGTTTGGCTCTCTAATCTTCTGTTGCAAGGCTTCGTGATAATCATTGCCTAACAAGCTACCAGCATTGCTCAATAGAGCAATCACAGAACTAATGTTCGAAGTTGAAATCGCTCTCCGCAAGCAGCTCTGTAACACATAGAACACATCATCCACCATGGAGGTGGTAAGGCTATCGGGCACATGCTCGTCAATCCTAATAGCTTTCCTCACATTCTCAACCATAAAGAATCCTTCTAGAATAACATAGAATCCAGTTACATCCTGAATCACTTTGCTAAAGCTTCCACTTCTAAATGCTTTTGTCGCCCTCGGCACCAATTCAGGATCTACTGAAGTCAAAGACTTGATTTTCGACACCATAAACTCAGTGTAGTCCTCACCCAACTGCATTAATGAGAGTATCTCCTCTACATACAGCTCAACGTCCCTGGGGTCTGGCCCTTCAGGCTCATCACCCGCGAGCAAATTCAAATTGGGAGAACTGTTAATCTCAGAAGCCAATCTAGCCAGTTTCCTATACTCCATGTACTTCTTCAAGATCAAAGAACCTCTCGAGTCGCATTCCTCTTGTAATTCACAAATTGCATAAACAATACCATCTTCGCCGCAAAGGCCCCTCAAGATCTCGTCATTTTCTTCGATAGCCATGACAATGTCCTTAAACAAATTGGTCAAGCACCCAACGAAATTCACCTGCCCGTTTCCTTGCTCCATCAGCTCAACCAAATTCTCGTACTCCATCCGCGATCTCATCGCGATGACCTTCTTCAGGTACCCAACGTAAACCTGTAAACCTTCCTCCTCCATTCCCAGGGGGGAATATAACCGGACGAATCTCAGGATCGTAGGATGATCCCTCAGATCGATGGCCGCCAATAGCTTCTTCTTCACAATACCTTCAAGCTGCTTCTTCGAAGCCAGAAGCTGTTCTCTCTGGTCGGAACCAGAATCCTTGTACTGAGAATCGATCTGGAGAAACCTCTGCACAAACTTCGCGGCGGACTCGTAATCCTCCGATTCTAGCGCGGTATTCACGCCTTCGATACAGTTTCCCCTCTCAACGATCGCGTCAATGCGGGAGAGCGTGTCGTTCACGCGCGACTGGGCAAGATCGAGCTCCCGTACCTTGCCACTGACCTGGTCGGCGAGATCGCAAGTGGATCGGACATTCCCGAACATGTGGTCGGCATCCGCCTTGACGATGTCGAGAATCTCGGCGGATCTCTGAAGCTGAACAAGATGGCGATCAAGCTCAGTCCGCTGCGAGAGAAGCGTGTCGAGATCCGAGTCGAGGCTTCGCTGGTACGCGATACACTCGTGGAGAAGACGCGTCATGGCGCCGACATCCGTGAGCGACCGGACATACTCGAGAGCTTCCGGCGTACCGAATTTCACGACCGATGAATCCGCCGCCTCCGACGCCGCGTCGTCTTCATCGAGCTCCGGCAGCCTCGTACCCGTCATCGATCCCATTGGAACCGGTTAATCCCGTCTCTTCTTTTCTCCGTAATCGGAAATGCTCAGATCCGATCAAAAGTACACAACGAGCCACCACCCAACCATAAAGAACCTCTAAATAAGTTAGAGGGTTTGAAGCACTAAAATGACTCCCGAGCTTTAATCACAATACAGTAAAGAAAGTAGGCCCAATGTATTAAATGGGCTTTAATTTGAAGCCCATAAAGGCAGTCTGACATGGAAGAATTTCAGTGACAAAGAAGACTGCGAACTGGGTCCGACCGAACCCGAAACAACCCGACCATCCCATGCGTCTTGTCCTTGTGTTGTGTCGGTGCGGTTTCCAAATAGCTTAAAATTATTTAAAAATATCAATACATACAGCAATTTTATTACTAATAATAAAATATATATGATTATCTTATGATGGGAGAACAATATAATATCTCTGATCTGGTTACTAGTTTTTCGGATCTTCTGTAAACGAAATTATTTTCTAATCTATATTTGTTTTAGCTGGTCAAACCACATTTCACAAAGATTCAGTTGAACCATCTATTATAACCAGAAGCCATGTTGTGGTGCCCCATTTGACCGTGCCATCTCTTTTGTAACAGAGTTATTATTATATAGATTTCATACCGCGTGGCCATTTAATATGCAGAGAATAGAAAATTAATAACACCAGATCCGGTCACGTGAATCGGTTGCACCGAGATTTGGACTCTTTTGAAACACCCAGGACAATAAAAATAAAACAATACGACAAAACTCTCTAATGATTTTTCAATACACATATACACATTATATTACAGGCGAACTTGCGATTTTATTACCTCGTGTCTTCTTTCTACGTTCTTTTTACTATTTGACGCCGCAACTGTAAGGCTAATGTTGCCTATGATTATATATTATCCGCTGGCGCTGTTAATTATTATTAACTTAGCTTAATCACGGTCCAAACCCATTTAGAATCGACATAATTATCTAACAAAGGTCTCGATAAATATACTCTAAACAAGAGTGTTTAATCCTAAAGCAAAACCAAAAAAGTCCACCTCTCCGTCTCTTTTTCCAGTCTCTTCTTCTTCTTCTTTCTTCTTCTTCTTCTCCAACAAAACCCTAATACTCTATCATCGAGGCTACATACACATATATACACGCATATACACGGAGAACAAAAAGCAAAGCTCCATGGCTGAAGGTCACGCAAAAGCAGAGCACGTAGCCAGAGTCGTCGAGGAACAGCAGAAACGTCCGGAGAAAGCCGTCTCCTCCGCCTCTTCCTCGCCGGAATCCTACGGCAAGGAAGACGGCGGTGGAGGAGGAGGCGTCGGCCGCACCGTTGCCGCCGTCATCTTGACGGGGCTCTTCCTGGTGGGTCTGACGGCGTTGATCGTGTGGCTCGTGTACCGACCGCACAAGCCAAGATTCACCGTCGCCGGAGCCGCCGTGTACAACCTCAACTTCACGGCGGAGACTGTCATCTCCACATCCGTACAGTTCAGCGTCTTGGCGCGAAACCCGAACCGGAGAGTGTCCGTACACTACGACAGGCTGAGGATGTACGTGACGTACAGGGACCAGATGATAACGCCGCCTGCGGAGTTGCCGCCGCTGAGGCTGGCGGAGAAGACACGGAGTGCCGGTGTCGCCGGAGGTGGCGAGCGGGCTGAGGATGGACGGGTCATACGGCGTCGTTTTGATGAGGGTCGTGCTTCAGGGAAGGCTCCGTTGGAAGGCGGGCGGGATCAAGACTGGACGGTACGGATTGTACGTGACGTGTGATGTGTGGCTGAGATTTAAGAGAGGCTCCTCTGGTCAAGTCCCTCTTCTTGCTCCGTCAACTTGCAAAGTCGATATCTGAATATTACTTAGTTTTTTTTTTTTTCGTTTTGTATAATTACTTGCAAATTTTTGTAGCGTTTTGTTATCTAAATATTTGAAATCTGTAATCTCTGTTTTTTTTTTCTGGGTCGTTTGTTGTCAATCTTTTTTATTTTATTTCAAGTCATCGTTTGTTTAAATGCTTATAATTATAATATTAATTATTATAGTATGGTAAAAGATTTCGGATCTTGAAGAGAGACACAGGAGAGGAGGGTTTTTTTTTTTAAATCAATATTATAATTTAATTAAGACAGACGTTATTGTCGGTCGAGGGTGCTAACTACATGGCAGTCAGTGACGGATCTGCACCAACAGCTCATCACCATGTTGCTCAGACGCTTGTCATCCCCATGCAAATCTTATCTCTATATATACATATAATTAAAATTAATTAACAGCAGACTATCCCTTCCGTATTCAAAATGCTCTCTCATTTGTGTAATTAAGCATTTTATTCAAACCTTAACCCAATTCGAAGTTATATTTAATCAAACTAAGCAAAATCTAACGGCCCATAACACTCTTCGATTGACCACATCCACGATATAGATTTTGTTTTATGCAATTTTATTTTATGGCACGGGAATAAGGCAGTGTGGGCTTTGAGTTTTGTTATTGGGCCGGAAAATTTTATCCCGAAACCAGCATATATTCCAACGAAAGCTAAAACCAGTGAATGACTTTTATCTTTGTTATATATATTGTCGTGGAAAAATTGAACATGGGCATCTCCCATTACTTTGTAGATGGTTAAGTGTGCATCTTCGGACCAAGAATCTATTCTCAATGGCGTGATTAATTTGGTTGGTCGTAGAGAATATATATATTTAATTATAATATGTATATATATATATATATAGATTGATTTATAAAAATTAAAACGTAGCGCGATTTAAATTGTTCAAAGATTCGATGTGAATCTCTTACGTATTTTGTTCGTTAAATATTGTAACGAAATTCACTATACGTTACAGAATACGAATAAGCAATATTTTTCTTCTTCTTAAAATGGAGAGCCCTAATGAATCATCAAATTATGTTACATATATAACTCATAAAACTCTGCTTTGAATATGTCCAGAAATAGAGTTCTATACTTGAACTAGGGTGGCGGTTCGAAAAACGGTTTGGGTTTTCGGGATGAAAATACATCGATTCGATTTTTTTGGTTTTACAAAAATAGGTACCAAACGGTTTTTATATTATATTCGGTTCGATTCGATTTCGGTTCTGTCTCGGTTCAATTTTATTTTTTTTATTAAAAAAGATAGATTTTTTTTAAAATTTTTCAGTTTAGTTCGATTCGGACCGAACCAATAGGTCCATTCCTAGCTTGAATGGGACTTTTATCCAAAAATACTGTCATTCAATTTACCAAACTGCCCCTGTTAACTGAATTTACCAAATTACCCCCGTTACCTTTCAAACGAGTCAGAGGCTTTTTTTTTTTTTTTTTATGAACGATGATACGTATATCTAATTCTTTGTACAAACCCGTCACGGATTATTTACACGACCGACAACTCGTTTTCCTTTGCTATATTTTTTTATCGGAACAAATTGATTAAAACTTGAGTCGAGGACAGATATATTGGTCTCTTAAGCAGCTTTCACTACGTACCTCCACTTAGTTCCATCATCAAAATATGATTAGACACAATATTCCCTGTTCCATTTCAGTAAAGCTTACATATACACACACACACACATATACATATTTGTATATATTAGGTTTGACGCTCGTAGAGGATTCAGTTACTTAATGTCGGGAAAAATGTTATGTTTTTATGAACATTTCTCGACAAATGTTTCGAAATAACATATTTAATTTGAGCGTAGTTAATAATTCAAGCAGTAGTGTATAAAACTAATTAACTGTCGATATTAACAAAAAGTATTAGTAGAAAAAAACATCTTACATTTAAAATTTGAGTATCTATAAAAACCAATTATTGAAACCATTTTCAACATGTTTTGTTTTTTTGGACGGAGAAGGGTGTGGTCGGACAAAGAACAGCAGCAAAGGTGGCAATGACATGGCGTTGTCCATTATGAAGAGAGGACCCGTCTTCATTTCCTTTTTTTACCATCAAATCGCATATTATTATTATTATTATTATTATTATTATTATCATTATTATTATTTTCAATAATTTTTTTTTGTTTTAATGGGATCGGTGATTACTGTATTTGGTCTATACGTATAGAGATGTCTAAGAGAGTTGCCCATCACAAAAGGAGGTGGTGACTCACATGAATTCAGTGCTCACTATATTTCCCGAATGCATATTTTGCTTATATTGAGCTCCAGCTGTTAGGTTAGATATACTTCTAAAACCGGTTTGACTATATATGGGTACGTAGATTTTTTGCAATGGAAAATACAAAAAAAGAACCAAAAAAAAAAAAAGATCGCCATTGGATTTAGGAAAATATATATTAGTTGATTGATGGGTGATCCAAAAAAAATATATATAATGGGTCGTAAACTTAATTTTACCATATGACAAATTTAATTTTTTTTTTATGGAGTCATCTAAAAGCTTTGTTTAAAATTTTACAAATTTTATAAAGAAATTAATTTTTTTATACTTAAATGAATGAGGGGTTTTACGCCATATTCAAATGATTTGAATGTAGGTCGGCCCATGGTTTTGCTCGTATATTTAATTTTTCATATCAATATCTTATAACTTGTAATAATATTTCTGTTTGTAGAATCCAACAGTGCTACTAATAAATGGTTTACTTCAAATCCTCATGAGAATTTGGTTGGGCCTCTCGTAATACTTTTTTTGTAACGAGTTTCTAGTTTTCGGGCCAATGGGTTTCATTAAACTTAAATTAAGAATCCTGTCTTTGTATAGAGAAGCTTAGTTATTTGTCTCCAACTCATGCCGTAATTTGATAGAGGGAACAAATATGTTAGTGTAATATTATTTATACATGTTGTTACATTGTTTTGGTTGTTAAGTGGATAATGCAAGTTCAACAATCTGGAGAGATTTCAAGAGAAAAATTCGGAGAGATAGAGTTCGAGAAATTCTGAGATATATTTGAAGAGTTTCAAATAGAGTCAAAGACTTAAAGAATTTCAGATAGAGTCAAACACTAAAAAGATAGAGATAGATAGATGCGAAATCAGAGCAAATCAAGGAGAACTCTATCAAATCAATTCGTGGAGATCTAAAACGTGCAAGAGGAACCTATATAAAGGAAACACAAGCTACATATCATTTCTTACGGAGAACAAAACAAATTTTATTAAAGATAGTTTTTCTGTTAGTGAGTGAGTACTCGCTTTTTGAGTGAGTGTGCGTCTGAGGCGGAGACCGATTGGGCAAATCTTCTTTTGGTGAGTGTTTTGGGCGTGAATCTGGGGGAGATCTAATGGAAAAATCTCCGTTCTTTTGGTGAGCGTTTATATTTAGTAAGGTTTTTTATTGTTAGAATTCATTGTGAGAGTGAGTTGAAACTTATAGAGGGAGTTTCATGTGGGTGTTTGAGTAGCTATAACACAAAATAAATTGTACTTGATATTTTTTTTCAAGTAAATAGAACAGATTAGTTTTTACGTTTTAGTCTTGAATGTCTGACTTTTTTCAAAATACATATCAGTAAATAATAGTGTAAACAAATGAAATATCAATTTTGTCAATTCACACGTACCCTTAAGCCATGTATAATCTAATAATAACTAATGCAAATCGTAGAAATCCATTGAAGATTTGTCGATTATATATATTATTAGCCAACATATGTTGATTAATTGCCAATTAATTAATTATGTAAATTTGAACGACAGAATCATGGATCCTCGTTAACTCCTATGTTATAAAGTTTTTTTTTTTTTTGTAGTTGATGGTATATCCATCACTATCTTTATAATTAGTGGATTCGTGAATGGATTGATTAATTGCCCCTAATTGGTACTTTTTTAGTAATGTCGCAATTAGAGATTCCATTTTAAAAAAAAATCATATCTGAATATCTAAAACTCATTATAATCTTTCGCATTTATTCACGCAATAACGATTTTGGACGTCCACATCTAACACATTTTTATATATTTGTAACAAATTATGAAATATTCAAGAAATGAACAAGAGACCATTTGTGTTCATAAACCATTCTAGAATATACCTAAGATAAACTAATATATCTAAAGATGCAATAACGCAATATTCCATTTAGGGAATTATATATATATATATATATACACGTATATATATATAACAATTATGTGGTGCAGCTATATATAGTTGAAATAGTGAAATGATTTCGGATTAGAATACGATATTGATATGTGATCACATATCTCCATCCACCACGACCAAATTAACTATTGTCACCACCATACAAAGAAGTTGTATAAGAACGAATATATATATATATATATATGTATGTATGTGTGTGTGTGAAATTAATCCACGTGCTATATAAGTCTCTATCTTGTTGGTAAATTGGTATCATTACGGACACCTAACTATATATGTGTAGTAGCCGATCATATCATCATTACATTTCATCATAGTCTTTCTCCACATCCTTTCTGCCTTCTTTTTTTCATTGGATTGCATTATTTTATATATCGGGTGATTATTTAAATTCCAAATAATTAAATGGTTTCAGAGTCAGCGATGCTCTATTTTGATGCCTTACCATATCAATTTCGGGGGAGGGTCCGTCATTAGTTAGTAAATTACCTAAACATTATTTAATATATACGTGATTCTGTTTACATTCTTCAAAATAATTCTAATGCCACTTCTATATATATAAAAGAAGATCCACTTATATTTGTTATGTAATTTGTAAATGTTAAATATATATATTTTTAATTTCAAGTTTGGATTATTCAATATCTGGTTTCTCCCGTCAAAACATCTAGCTTCAAATACCTGATTTTATCTCGACCACATAAAATAAAGCATAGATATCGCAAGTGATTTTGGAATATCATTTGGGCAAATATTCTACAATTTTATAGTTTTTATTTTACTAAATCATGTGATATGTAAATTAATTAGATATAGAAATATGTGGTATGAAATTCCACATGGCCGACCAGTTAGATCCGTAATGGTCTACGTGGCCATCCTGTACTTAGTGTGTTACATGTCAACCCATTGTATTCGATCTTTTACATTTCTCTCTCTCTCATCTCTCTAGTTCTCACTTTCTTTATCATCACGTTTATTATATAACATATCTGTATTTTTTTAATCGATGTCTATATATACATTTGAATTGAAAGAAAAATAAAAGTGAATCGGATTCTAAATATATCATACAAATTACAAACTTTAGGAAAAGATTAGAATTTTCAATTTGGTGGAATGCAATGAATTAGTATTTTTTTTATAAAAGAGATGAATGTGAACGGGTTTACGTCTATATATGTTGCCAGAAAAACGAATATATTCATTTTTTATTTTTTAACGAAACCTTGTGTGCTTTATAATATTTTCTTAAAACTGTTATATATATATATATATATATATATATATATATATATTGGGATTCTCCTGACCTAATTAATAAAAAAAAAGAATATTGCATTTCCGTCATTCCAAATTTTCATACATACACAAATACGTGTATATATGTATATATATATAGACGTTAAATCATTACCTTCTATTTTCCGAGCTGGAAAATTATTCAAAGTTTCTTTTTCGATCCAAAATTTCTCGTCTTTTTTTTTTTTATGGAGATAGACGTTTTCCCCGTTCAAAAAGAAAATAAAAACAGCTTATTCTAATATATATATATATATATATAGAATAATTGTATATGGTTTAATTCTAATTTTAGGATACAACAAGGATAAATGGGAGCAATATCGAACCTATTTCTCATACAACAAATTAATTCGGGATAAAAGAGGACTAATGATTCGTATAAAACGAAAACTAAGGACACGAACAAACTGTGACAAGCAGATTCGGCGTGTCTCAAATACCGGAGAGATTTCAGATGAACTATTAATTTTCTTTATATTATTTATATTCCCATTAGGGAACCCATACACGAATATCAGCCACATGCTCTTTTCGCATTAAAAAATATATAATAAAGTTAAATAAAAAACGAAATCAACGGTATAGTCCACGTAAGAAAAATATTTAGCAAACCCACCTATCATTTTATTGGTAGATTTATTACAGAATATTTTACTGTTTGCTAGCTACAATTTCAATTTCGGTCCATATATATATATCCTAGTGCTAAACTCGAAGCATGTATATACTGGCAGGCAGTGTGTTTTGTAAAGATTACCAGAATCTCTATATTTGCGCGAGTTTAAGATTTCACTAATATAAACGATTTATTTTTGCTAAAGGGTTAAATTACCTTAGACGAATAATTAATTTGGTATAGCTCCTAATTATCTCGTATTGCTTATTCTTATAGTTAAAGCCAACATGTAAAACAACCGGCCGGGTATTGATCTGAAACCAATGCAAAGAGGACTTAAGATGCAACAACGTAGGGGATCTCCCCCACCTCAGTTGGTTTGAGAGTCCACTTTCTAAACAAGAGGTCGTGGGTTCAACACCCAGAGTATGGAGATTTCTCCTCCGGCCACCTTCGGGTGTCTCACATCCCACACGTGTGGTGTCGGTTGTGCGTGTAGGTCGGGATTAGTCTGGGCCCTTTGAACCTAGGATTACCCGGTTATAAAAAAAAAAAAGATGCAACAACGTATCGTGACAAGCTCTTAGGCTATCTATTGTAAAATCTTGACTTTATTATCAACTTTTTGAAATTTACGCGCATAGAATAAAATAAAAATTACAAGAAATAACATTTAATTTCGAGAGTCCAATGTGGCCAGCACCCATAAAACTTTCTTATAAATAGGAAGAGAAGAGGAGCCCTTATGCTCGCCAAACTCAAATCATATATACATATACATATATACAGAGAGAGAGAGAGAGAGAGAGAGAGAGAGAGAGAGATGGGAGGAGAGAGGGCAGAGCAGTGGGCAACAGTAACAGTAATGGCGTTAACAAATGTTGCAATGGGGTCGGTGAATGCGTTTGTAAAGAAGGCACTGGACGATGATATCAACCACATGGTCATTGCTTCGTATAGACTTGCCATTTCTGCTCTCATCTTGGCTCCCTTTGCCTATTTTTGGGAAAGGTGTGTATACTATATAGTCTTTTACACCCCTATATCATCCCACGAATTTATTTATATATAATAATTAATTATCCAAGCTCGAAATATTGGAACCCAAACTCTTTCCGCGCGTGCATTTTATTTTATTAGTGGAAACATCAAAGTCAGTTGATTTGATAAATTATAGATTCAATTACTATCTTGTCGCCACTTATCCATGTTCGCAAAAAAGTATTCCATTAGAAAAGATAACTTCTTAGTTAGAAATAAATTCACAAATAAATATGTGTTTGTATATAAACATTAAATATACAAGTTTTTAATGTTTTATGGTGGGTGTTTTTCAATTTTTTTTTTTGTATATTTAATAGGAAAGTAAGACCAAGGCTAACATTTTGGCTATTGTGCGAACATTTCATCAGCGGTCTTCTCGGGTTCGGCCTTTCAATCACCTTTCTCTTGTTCCTATTTGAATGGTTCTTTATTTTTATTTTATTTTTATCATTTAAACGTACGAAAATTGAAATTATTTATGGCAAAAAATTATATGTATTGACGATATATAATATCCATTAATATTCATGTGCAGTGCAAGCCTGCTGCAGTTCTTCTTTCTACTCGGGCTTTCGTACACGTCGGCAACTGTCTCTTGCGCCATACTCGGCATGTTGCCTGCGATTACGTTTACTTTGGCCCTCATTTTCAGGTGGACCGATTATTTATACCACAAACCGTATCTCATTTCCTCTATCATATATTACATGTATATGTAATTAATTATATGCTCGGGAATCTTGAAAAATGACGTCATTTTTCGTTGGTGTTAGGGTTGTTAATAATTTGACTTCATTTAAACTTCCATACTAGTGGTTCAATACAAAGTGATTGACATCTTGATTTTGTCCATTAAAATTGATTTTTTTTATGGATAAAAAACTATAAATAAGAGGTTTACGTACATTTAAGGTCTTTAAGCCTAGGGATTATTTAGTCATATACACCATCCCAAAACTTCAGATCAATTCATACGTATCGATTCAGTCATTTAATTATATTTCCCGCAATATCATATTATATGTTTAATATTTTAAATATTGAAGATCACGTTTTTAGGATTAAGAAGAATAATTCTCACAGTTGAGTCGTTTGATCATTGAAAATTGTGTTTTTCTTTCTCTATTCTTTCCTCTAATTTATCCCATGTTTCTATTTAAACTGTCGTGTCAAGTCAAAAAGAAATAAAAAAATATATTGTCGGAATATATATATATATATATATATATATATATATATATTGTCTATTCATATGATTTTATCACCAACTTGAGAGTTGCCAATGACATACGACAAAGAATGTCCGTCTAGAGTAGGGGTTGTCATTTCGGGTTTCGGTTCAGGTTCGGTTCGATTATATTCGGATTCGGTTATTTCAGTTATAGAAAAATTATAACCATTCAGTTTTTTATAAACTTTGGTTCGGTTCGGATTCGTTTCGGTTTTGGTAAACAATTCATTTTTTCAAAGAAATTATCTGGTTTTTCGGTTATTTTTTTTATTCGGTTCGGTTTGGTTTCGGTTTTTTCGGGTTTAAAAAAATCATAATCGTTCGGTTTTGATATCGGATTCGATTCGGGTTCGGTTATGTCTTATTCAGTTTGGTTCGGCTCGGTTATTCGATTAATAACCGAAATGACCACCACTAATCTACATTTCAAAATCAAAATCACTTCCTCTGCTTTTCTCATATTTTCCCTTGTGTTCTCTTTTTTTTATAGCTTTTTTAAAAATGATAATCTCTTCTCACTTTTCAACGGAATATAGATAATTAATATTGTTTTGTCTTATATTGTTTAAAGATCGGAAAGCTTGAATTTGAAGAGCAAGGCAGGACTGCTCAAGGTGTTGGGAACCCTAATATGCATCAGCGGAGCACTCTTGCTGACGTTTTACAAAGGATTGCCGATATCGAACCCTCGCTCTCAATCAGAAGGTTTCTCGGACGGCTCACAACAGCAGCAGCATCACGATCCGAAGAAATGGCTGTTGGGTTGTACGTGTCTACTCGTCGGCACCACGTTTCTGTCACTGTGGATGCTTTTTCAGGCAAAGCTAAACATCAGCTATCCATGCAAGTACTCCAGCACTTTCCTCATGTCCGTTTTCGGCAGTCTCCAATGCGCTCTCTTGAGTTTGACCCAAACCAGAGACCTCCAACGTTGGATTCTCAAGGACAAATTCGTCATACTCATCATCCTCTACGCTGTAAGTACATTCATATAATTACTGGTACCTACGACATAAAATGTGGCACGTGCGTCAGGGATGCAGAAGGATCGGCTCGCCAGTTCGTTTTTGTCCACCTAAAAAAATATATATATAAAAAAAAAACGGGTCCGGCGAGGCAACTCATCACTAGAAGTGTCAATTGGGCCGGTCTCGATCCGAACCAGCACTCGGTCTGAAAGTTTCGAGCTCAGACTCGAGCCGACCCGAATTTTTAAGGGTCTATAAAATTCGGATTCGGATCGGATGGTACCAATCAACTTAATATATATATATATATATATATATATATATATAATATTTTTATGTGTTTTTGAATTTATCTTTTTTAAACAAAATAATCGGGCTTTCGAACCGGCCTAGAACTTGTTGGGTTTAGTCCGATAAATTCCAAACCCGAAAGTCCAAAACTTTTCGGACCTATATTTTTAAGTATAAAGCCCAATATTTTTCCGATGGATTCGGATCGAATTTCGGACTTTGGACCAAAAGTGATACCCTTACTTGTAACTAGCCGACCTCGTCACAAACTAACTCGGTCGGCGCACAATTGGCTCACGAGCCATAATTTATTTCCAAAAAAAATATATTATTTTTATTTTGTTATTATTTAAAACATTTTTCATATATTTTTTATTGTTTAAAATTATTTTATTATTTTTAAATACTTTTTTACTCTACGCGAGCTGAAACCATATGGATCGCGTCAGAATTTTTTTTGACTCGTGAAAAATGGATCACAATCGAGACGGGTCCAAAACGGACCGAGCTAGCCGTTTTGCAGCCCTAACGTCCATGCTTTGTTCGGATAGTCACGAATCATTAAAGAGTATATAATATAATATATGATAAATATACACCTTTTATTTTTCATCAAGATATTAATTGAAAGTTTTTTTATAAAAAAAAAACGGGAATAGGGAGTGGTGGGTCAAGCTATGTCGACGGTGGCCACGTCATGGGGCATAAAAAAGAGAGGACCCGTTTTCGCATCAACGTTCTACCCCGTCATGCTCATCTCCGCCACCTTATTCGATTTCATCATCTTACACCGTCAACTGTACATCGGAAGGTGCATTCATTAATTTCTCGATTTTTTTTTGTATATAAACGATATTTATTTATTTATTTATCGAAATAATTAAATATCTCCCGTGACCCAACCAACGTTTCGATTTGGTTATTTCCATGGATCAGTATACTCGGTTCCGTCGTCTCTATAATGGGCCTCTACGTGTTTCTCTGGGGCAAGAACAAAGATATCGAGGCCGTGGCCAAGTTGTCTTCGCAGAAAGAGAACGACGAACATGTTAAGACCGTAACTGAAGACGATGATACGAGGTTACAAGTTTAATATTCATATAATCCTCTGTTTGTTATTGAATAAAGCATGTATTATATATTATTATTGTTATCTGTTCCTACACGGGATTCATCAGACGATCATAATAATAATTCTGATCTCGATTTTTGTGCATTTATTATTGTTTTTTTTGGGGTTATTTATGTTCGTGTACATGCATAAAGTAATAATTTGAATCATTTGCCAAAAAAAAAAGTCATAATTCGAATGTATATATGATGGTGCGTTTAAATTTATTATTTATATAAGGACATTTCCCGTCTTTATCTCATTTTCCTCTTAACTCCAATGGTAATGGTGTGATTTAGAGGTAACCTAATCCTTGCACCTTACTGTAAACTTGTAAAGTTATCTAAATATGCGACTGAAATTAAATAAAAGTAAAATATAATCATAGCATATATTACACGATAATACAAAATTAGGAAAAATACGATAAAAGAGGGAAAAGGAATTGGGACCGGCCAGGTTTGGATTCGTTCCATTAAGGGATTTTATACATATTGGGCCTATTACATATATCCATTTATAAATTTTGGTCCGACAGTACATTACATAAGAAGATTAGACAAATATTGGGCCTTTGTATTGGACACATATGTAACCCATTTACAATCTCATAATAAGCGGAGTTAGCATTCTTCATGCAACTTTTTCCACATACATTTTCGAACAAAAAAAAAACTTAATTAACAAATTTTTTCACAAAAATATTTTAATTTGAAAAAAAATTCCTAATTCTTTCTAAATCATGTGAACATTAACAAATTATGAGAAACGAAATTTCATGAAAATTATTACTTGATGCTGTCAAGGCGTCAACTACAATCTAAAATTCAGAATTCAATGTTTTTTTTAATGTAAAGAAAACAGACAAATATACTTATTTTACTTGGGAAAAAAAAAAAAGTTTGTATGCCCTCTAACCTTTTATTTTTCTTTCCCACTCGCTTTATCTTTCCTTTGCTTTTTCTCGTGAAAAAAAAAAGAAATGTTTACGAGAAAGAACAATAATAAAGAATAAAATAAGATATTAAAGGAGATATAAGGCATAATTACGTAGGTTAAAACAAAGTGAAGAGAGAGAAGTGAGTGCAACGTAATTAGGGCAAATACTTTGGTAGAACCGATAGGCTTTTAGGCACCTTTTTTTTTATAAAAAAAAAAGTTATTTCGTTGCCAAAAATCTGATTTTATCATATTTTACAATACAGGAGATCTTGAGATTTGAACATGCGATGAGTTTTCAGACATAGAAGTCAAAGTCAAAAGTTCTAGAAGAAATAGTTTCCACAAAATGACGGAGATCCTGGTATAAATATATACATTGATATTTTTGTCGATAAAAATATCTACTCGTATATATCTACAACTCAAAAAATAAGATCTAAAGACAGTTTTTTCAAGTAAAAAAAAACCCTAACTTATATGCATATATATTCTATAACTATAAAAAAAAGATAAATTCCAAACCCGAAAGTCCAAAACTTTTCGGACCTATATTTTTAAGTATAAAGCCCAATATTTTTCCGATGGATTCGGATCGAATTTCGGACTTTGGACCAAAAGTGATACCCTTACTTGTAACTAGCCGACCTCGTCACAAACTAACTCGGTCGGCGCACAATTGGCTCACGAGCCATAATTTATTTCCAAAAAAAATATATTATTTTTATTTTGTTATTATTTAAAACATTTTTCATATATTTTTTATTGTTTAAAATTATTTTATTATTTTTAAATACTTTTTTACTCTACGCGAGCTGAAACCATATGGATCGCGTCAGAATTTTTTTTGACTCGTGAAAAATGGATCACAATCGAGACGGGTCCAAAACGGACCGAGCTAGCCGTTTTGCAGCCCTAACGTCCATGCTTTGTTCGGATAGTCACGAATCATTAAAGAGTATATAATATAATATATGATAAATATACACCTTTTATTTTTCATCAAGATATTAATTGAAAGTTTTTTTATAAAAAAAAAACGGGAATAGGGAGTGGTGGGTCAAGCTATGTCGACGGTGGCCACGTCATGGGGCATAAAAAAGAGAGGACCCGTTTTCGCATCAACGTTCTACCCCGTCATGCTCATCTCCGCCACCTTATTCGATTTCATCATCTTACACCGTCAACTGTACATCGGAAGGTGCATTCATTAATTTCTCGATTTTTTTTTGTATATAAACGATATTTATTTATTTATTTATCGAAATAATTAAATATCTCCCGTGACCCAACCAACGTTTCGATTTGGTTATTTCCATGGATCAGTATACTCGGTTCCGTCGTCTCTATAATGGGCCTCTACGTGTTTCTCTGGGGCAAGAACAAAGATATCGAGGCCGTGGCCAAGTTGTCTTCGCAGAAAGAGAACGACGAACATGTTAAGACCGTAACTGAAGACGATGATACGAGGTTACAAGTTTAATATTCATATAATCCTCTGTTTGTTATTGAATAAAGCATGTATTATATATTATTATTGTTATCTGTTCCTACACGGGATTCATCAGACGATCATAATAATAATTCTGATCTCGATTTTTGTGCATTTATTATTGTTTTTTTTGGGGTTATTTATGTTCGTGTACATGCATAAAGTAATAATTTGAATCATTTGCCAAAAAAAAAAGTCATAATTCGAATGTATATATGATGGTGCGTTTAAATTTATTATTTATATAAGGACATTTCCCGTCTTTATCTCATTTTCCTCTTAACTCCAATGGTAATGGTGTGATTTAGAGGTAACCTAATCCTTGCACCTTACTGTAAACTTGTAAAGTTATCTAAATATGCGACTGAAATTAAATAAAAGTAAAATATAATCATAGCATATATTACACGATAATACAAAATTAGGAAAAATACGATAAAAGAGGGAAAAGGAATTGGGACCGGCCAGGTTTGGATTCGTTCCATTAAGGGATTTTATACATATTGGGCCTATTACATATATCCATTTATAAATTTTGGTCCGACAGTACATTACATAAGAAGATTAGACAAATATTGGGCCTTTGTATTGGACACATATGTAACCCATTTACAATCTCATAATAAGCGGAGTTAGCATTCTTCATGCAACTTTTTCCACATACATTTTCGAACAAAAAAAAAACTTAATTAACAAATTTTTTCACAAAAATATTTTAATTTGAAAAAAAATTCCTAATTCTTTCTAAATCATGTGAACATTAACAAATTATGAGAAACGAAATTTCATGAAAATTATTACTTGATGCTGTCAAGGCGTCAACTACAATCTAAAATTCAGAATTCAATGTTTTTTTTAATGTAAAGAAAACAGACAAATATACTTATTTTACTTGGGAAAAAAAAAAAAGTTTGTATGCCCTCTAACCTTTTATTTTTCTTTCCCACTCGCTTTATCTTTCCTTTGCTTTTTCTCGTGAAAAAAAAAAGAAATGTTTACGAGAAAGAACAATAATAAAGAATAAAATAAGATATTAAAGGAGATATAAGGCATAATTACGTAGGTTAAAACAAAGTGAAGAGAGAGAAGTGAGTGCAACGTAATTAGGGCAAATACTTTGGTAGAACCGATAGGCTTTTAGGCACCTTTTTTTTTATAAAAAAAAAAGTTATTTCGTTGCCAAAAATCTGATTTTATCATATTTTACAATACAGGAGATCTTGAGATTTGAACATGCGATGAGTTTTCAGACATAGAAGTCAAAGTCAAAAGTTCTAGAAGAAATAGTTTCCACAAAATGACGGAGATCCTGGTATAAATATATACATTGATATTTTTGTCGATAAAAATATCTACTCGTATATATCTACAACTCAAAAAATAAGATCTAAAGACAGTTTTTTCAAGTAAAAAAAAACCCTAACTTATATGCATATATATTCTATAACTATAAAAAAAAATATTTGTTCTTGATAAGTTTTTCTTCTACAGATTTGTTGATAACCGCAAAATTGGAGTGTACATATATTTTTTCCACACAAGATTTAAGGTCAACAAGAACAAGTACGCCCATTTCCGTCTAATCTAATAACTAAAAAAGTTTGGCATCTCAATCATGCGTTAAGATTAGTGAGAGATCGATTTCTTGGTTACCCCTAACATATATATGTATTTGGACCTAATTTTAAAACGGAAAAAGAAAAAGCTTTCCTAATGTTGGAATTTTCCACTAACTCATATTTACATAGACCACGGATATAATTATTTGTATCTTATAGAAATGCTTCTTAGTAAGTGATAATAATATCTTTCTAATATAATTTTTGTATGTATTTTTCATAAGAAGGGTTCGAAGAATTAATCAGGAAAAATATATCGCTTACGTAAAAAAATACTGACATTGAAATTAATCAGTTAAATGGATAATATTATGCAATTAATAAAAATTTGGTGTAACGAAGGAATCTCTGAGTTTCAGAGCATTCGAATGTATAGCCACACACACACACACACAGAGAGAGAGAGAGAGAGAGAGAGAGAGAGAGAGAGAGAGAGAGAGAGATGCTCTCGAAACGTGATAATAGATTCTTTTTACCTATACCTGGCTCAAGAGAGACACGTGGGTCATCACGGGAATAATAATAGACACCGAAACGGCGAAACCCTAAACAGAACATTTTAAAAAATATAAATTAAATACAACTGTACAAATAAAGATAATAAAAATAAAAGGACGTTTACTTTCCCTTTATATATACTGCGTCGCCATGCCCAATGGATTCGTGCGCCTCCTCACTCGTACAAGCGATTTGTAGAGAGAGAGGGAGGGAGAGAGAGATTAATTATTAATTAATAGGTCGTTAATTAATAATTAATCATGAGTTATTGCGATGGAAAATGGACGCCGGTAATCATGATGATAGTGATTAACTCGGCAGTCGGCTCTGTTAACTCGATGGTTAAGAAAGTCCTCGATGGTGGTATTAACCATATGGTCATCGCTACGTATCGTCTCGCTATCTCCACCGTGTTCTTGATGCCAATCGCCTATCTCTGGGAACGGTTAGTATATACGTGTTTATAACATTTTTTATAATTATATCTATGTATATGTATATATATTGTAAATATGTTGTGATTTAAATCGTGCAAGTATTCTTGATCTTATGATATTTTCATGCGCTTACGTAGGAAAACAAGGCCAAAGCTTACGTTCAGCATCTTATGCCAGCTTTTCTTCAGTGCTCTTCTAGGGTTCGTTTCCCTCCCCCCCCCCCCCCCCCATTTTTATTAAACAAAAAAAAAACAAGTCTAACCGATTGATAATTTGATAATTTCGATTAGGGCAAGTTTGACGCAGTATTTCTTCTTGCTCGGCCTCTCGTACACCTCAGCCACGTTAGCATGTGCTTTCATGAGCATGATGCCCGCAGTTACCTTCATTATGGCTCTAATATTCAGGTAAATATCATATACACATAAGTAATTACACACACATGTATATATATATATATATATATATATATTTATATATATACGGGTTAATTACATCCATTAAAGAAAGAAATAAAAAAAGGGTTTTTTGTCACCACATAAACCATAATAATCTTTTCCAAAGCTTAGCAACATATACAAGAAAAGCATATATATATATATCTCTCTTTGCCGGGGAGAGAATACATACTTAATAAAGCAGCATACTTTTATCATCCCTTTAAGCAAATTAATTTTCATATTCCATTATAGTTGCAAAGCTGCCCCCACAAATACTTTTATTCGGAAATTAAAGTTTTTAAGCACTTGTGCAATCAAACGTCTATACACTAATCGTCTATTCTAATCTTCATTAATTACAATAACCCAAAATTAACCTCCATTTTTTTAATTTACATATAGATACAATATCAATTGAATTGCGCGTGTGTGGAATCTTGAAAACATTCTTGCAGGATTGAAAAGCTGAATATGAGAAGCAAAGCAGGGTTGGCAATGATGGTGGGCACTTTGGCATGTATTGGGGGAGCTTTGTTCCTAACGATGTACAAGGGTGTCCCGTTAACCGGCCGTCACAGAAATGCGAGCTCGTCATTAGAGAACAGCCATAGACCCGAGGATCACACGATGAAACCCGAGAATTGGATCGTCGGATGCGTGCTTTTATTCACGGGAAGCAGTTTCTTCGGTTCTTGGATGCTTATACAAGCCAAGATCAACAAGAAATACCCGTGCCAGTATTCAAGCACCGTTGTGCTATCCTTCTTTGGCACGATCCAATGCGCTCTTCTCAGTCTAACCAGATCTAGAGACGTTACAGCTTGGATCCTCAAAGACAAACTAGATGTCATAACCGTTGTTTATGCAGTAAGTGCATTTAAAGATTCTTCCTTGAAAGAGAGAATATAGAAGAGAGAGAGAGAGAGAGAGAGATGATCATTAAGGAATCTTGCAGATTTTCACGAGTCTATTCTTTAAAATGTTTGCAGGGAGTGGTCGGACAAGGAATCTGTACCGTGGGAATGTCTTGGTGCATCAAACAGCGAGGACCTATCTTTACGTCCACATTTACTCCCGTGACACTTATATTCGCAACGTTATTCGATTTCTCAATCCTTCATCGCGAGATTTATCTCGGAAAGTACGTATAATTTCCATATTAATGGACCGCCTTATATAACCTATCGATCCATGTCTAATATATTTTTTTCTTGGTAGTGTTTTGGGATCCGCCGTTGTTCTATTTGGTCTCTACGTATTCTTGTGGGGCAAAATCAAGCAAATGAACGAGTGTGCGACAAAGTTACCGTGCCAATTCGATGAAGCCGAAGGGGAAGAACAATATAAGAAAGGCCACCCCGTGGTTGTGCCCATGACTCCTTGATTGGGGATTATAGTTGTACAAGTTTTCGCAATCGAAATCCAGAAGCCTCTTTTCCATGTAGAAGGATATGAACATATTTTGATCATTTCCCGAACCCACTGAAACAAAGAATTAAAGAAAGAGTTTACTCTCTCGATCTAATTATGGTTTACTTTGGATGTAAACCCTCTCTAATAATGTTTTAACGATTATCCATTTGTTTTTACCAGTGTTAATCTTGTTTTCAGATAACAAAAATAATAATATTCAAATATAACAAAGATTTGATTGCTTATTATTTCGTGTATTTACTGTACCCACTTTTATTTATTTATTTATTTGGAATTCCGCTACCCCCAAGTTTATCACCATGCATTCGATTAGGTCAATATTGGACCCTCTAATCAAGTTATCAATAAATGTATATTTCTCAATGTTTTATGTTATAGACGTATAGCCCCTCACTTTATATAATATACATCTGTCTGAATTTCCCTATTTCTTAAATTTATTATTTTATTATTGATTTTAGAGGATATTCTATCCAGAAAGGTAGAGAAAACTCAATTTCCCAAAAAAGTAGATTCGACAGAAGAAAAAAAGGATTAAAAGCATATACGAAAAGACACACAAAGAGATATGTTATTTATGCGTATGGGTACGTATATACTTATACGTTCATTGAAAGGGACATACAATCGCTATATATACACATATATAGTATAACAATGTAACGATTAATATGTTATTTTGTGTTGTTAAAGCTAGAGACTGCGATTGCACAAAATCCCAGTTCGAGAGGACAGTTTGTGGCCATCACCACTTACCAAGTTTTCTTTAAGTATTAATTTAATAATACGCATAGGAAAACGACCCAATACGTTTAACAACCGCGCTGTGTATATATAATATATATATGCACACTTACGTAAATAATAATAACAATAATATGCAAACCCTTTGAACTGTAATCATTAATTGGGTTTTTTTAAAGGCCACTTGGTGCTTTTGTGATATTTTTAAGCAAAGTATATCGATAAACCATACTACTAGACTAGTAAATAATTCTCGAGGCTTTCGTCTCTTTTGACCACCAATATTGAACCATAAGATTTTTTTTTCATAGAAATCCAATAAAATATAATATATTACACGTGTGTTAATGATAAATTCCAGAGAAAAAGACATGCATGCATGCGTCTCCATTCAATACACAGCGTACGACAATGTGATTGGGTGTGTCAATGTTATACATATATTCGTTTATTATATAAAAAACACTAGCATATATATTACTCTATCCATAAATATTTATCAGGAAAAGATATAGTTTGGTTCTATAGATTTCGGAATCGGGTTCGGACTTGGATCGGACTGCACAATTTTCTTTGTAAATGTATTTTTTTTCTTAAGATTTTTTTTAAATATCGGGTTTTTCAGGCCGACTCGAATCGAGCCTAAAGTATGGAAAAAGGTGTAGGACTTTAGTAAAATAGAACAAAAAATGTCGAGCCAATCTTTTTTATCAATAACCTCAGACCAATCAATCTTGAGTCTGGCTCGAAAATCCGAAAATTTTCAAACCTAAATATCTCAGTCCGAAGCCCGCTATTTTTCGTGTTGGACTGAGACGGACCGGACGTTGGGCATCGGACCAAAATTGATACTCCTATCTATATCCAACTGAAATTCAATATATACATGGAAATTGTCATACATATATATATATATTATAATGATAAATTGACCAAATTGGGATAATTATGAAAAACATGTATAGGTTTGTGGTGGATAGACTATTAATCTAATGTTCTTTAGATGTCCTGACGAGATGATGGATGAGTCGCAATCAATATCAACCAAAATCATACACATATATATGGAGCAGAATAGCTAAGATGGTCCTTGATGGCAACGTACGTACACCCCCATGGTAAAGTGTATTTCCGTTTCAAGCATTATTGACCAGATAATCAGATATATCGTGGTATAGATAACGGCGTGAAAACATTGAAATAATGCATGTATTATTGTTATCACCATCATCATCATCATCATCATCATCATCATCAAAAGTGTACGTTATGGTCGGCGTCGTTCATGGGCGTCTTGTATCTTTTAGCTATAAAGGCACACGACATGCACGCAAAAACACACACACACACACACACACACATATATATATATATATATGCGTGTAATGTATACATATGTCATAATCACTCTGAATTGAATTGATTTCGATCCATTCGTTAGGTTAAAAAAAAGGAAATAGGAAATAAAAAACAAAAGATGATGCAAAATGCATAGTGCATTTAAAGGGCAATCCTTTTGACCGACGACTCCTGATATCAAAATTATTGAGCTCAACAGAGAATATTTTGGAGATTTTTTTTTATTTTTAGAAACACTTTTTTTTTTGTACAAACACTTTCTTGTCATTACACACACACATATATATATATATGTATATATATATATGTGTGTTCACTTTACGCAATGATTTCTCGAAGAGCTGAACGTTTGGATAAACTAGGACACCCATGATCAGTTGCAACCCCTCGTATCCATTTTCATCCAAAAATAAATAAAAAATAAAATAAAAACCCTTATTGTTATGCATATACGTGTATATATATATATTAAAGTTTGCACAAATTAATACGCGCACGAGCGATTAATTAATTTGTTAATCTCGAAATTAACGGATCGCACATGAGAGATAGTGTCATGCATGTATATGTACATAACATATATACACACCCTAAAATATGTAATCATGGTACGACATACCATATATATATACAATCCAAATAATTGTACGGATTTACAATTACATGAGTAGAACGTGTTTCACGGAGTACATTTTTAAAACAATATACATATGTATGGACGACAACATATTGTACATACAATATGAGTCAAAAGCTTGGTCATGTTGGTGGTTTGGTCGGTTTGTTTTTTTAAAAGAAATACAAATGTCTAAACTTTGGTACAAAAAGTTGTTAATTAGGCGCAGTCGAGATTGCAATACCCATTTATAACACGCAGAAAAGTCGTGTGACCTAGGCATACAAAAAAAACGCAAAGTCGTGAAATATGTAATTGTTTTAAAAATATAATTTAAAAGAAGAACAGAGAAAACGATCGAACGAATTTGAAAAATAAAATAAATTAAAGTGAAGGGGAGATTACCTTTAGTCAGCATTAAAGTGATATCAACTATATCTCTTCTCCATGCATGATTGAATGCCGTGATTAGAAATGGAAAGAATTCAATAATTGGAATGAAAAAAACAATATACCAAGGTCACTTGCACAAGTGGGAATCTTTTTGTTTTTTAATTATCGGAATTAATATTTAATAATATAAATATCAAATTCAATAAAATTTGATAAAACGACATGCTTATTTTTATTAAAAATTTAGATTTCAGTATATTTTTACGTTGATTTCTAAAATTTTAAACATTCATATACTTTATGTATTTTTAAAATGTAACAACAATATTCATAATTCTCGTTCGGCCAGTTTTCGCCTAAAACCTTTTATATAAAAGTTGAGTCGCAGATTTTGGATTGCAAGGACGTGGCAACAATACGAGGAAGTCATAGCGGGACGGAGACACCGTGGAACGTGGCACAATTTTAGTCATACGTCTACGAGAAGAAATACGTCCACACAAATAAAAACGTTAATTAAAAATTAATTCCTGTTGTCAATTTTTTAAATGAAGGGTTATTTTTTTTCGTGATTTTCCCCTTTACGGAGCTTAATAAATACCTTAATTTCATTTTACAAGAAAATATAATTTAGATAATAATATTAGTGTCCTATGTTTTACCCTATATATAAAAGCTTTCTTCGATATCATTTTCAGTCACTGAAGATTTAAAATTGTTTTATCTACAAGTACAGTTTGATTACTCCTTCTGAATCCTCAAAATTGCGGTCCATAATAATTCTAACCACTTATTTAGATTACAATTTCGGATATTATCGTCGTATTCTACTTTTGTCCCAAGAGGTCCTCGAAATACTTAACATGGGCCGAAAATATTGTTAATACACGCTGGCCCAAATTTGAAAAGAAAATAGTAGCAGTATGTTACGGCCCATTTACGGCCCAATTTCTACCTAAAGATCCAACGGCTGTTCATAAACGGCCCCCAATGCCGACAAGCCGCCACGTTTTCACCGCAGCCTTTTGCCAGAACAAGGGCAACCGGAATGAACCGCCACGTCATCAGTGGACCCCACGTACGCTTTTACGTACATGACCACCTTCACCCAAGGAAACTTGTGGCTGAGATTTGAAGATGGGAGTAGCAAGCAACGGGTCGAAAGATGCTGGGTGGGCGAAACAAAAAGTGCACCCATCTGCCACTTAAATAATGCCACGTGTCGTCTTCCGGTGACTTCCCGTTTTCCCATTTATGCCCTTCCTGCTTTTTCAGCCTCAAATTAAAAGGAAATTATAAAAAAATTCCCGAAATTTTATTTTGGTTGAAGAAAAAATAAATCTGGGAAAAATTGTAGTGGCTGAGATTGTTTCTGGCGTTTCGCTTCCGGTCTTCTTAGTCTTTGTTCTTCAGTTATCTGCTTCTTCTTCCTCCTTTATATTTTTCTCTGTTCCGGTGGTTTTTTAGAGATTTTCCGATCGATTATTGCCGGGAACGATGAGTTCTCCGGCGAGTTTTTTGTGAGTTCATTTGTTGCCCATGTCTGATCGCGTATTCTGCCGGTGCCGTCCGGAATAGTCATCATCCATGAATATTTGCAAAGGTATTTCGTTTATATTGTTAGTGATTTTTAGGTTTTCTGCTGCATCTTAGAATTTCTGTTTGGTTTCTGAGAAAATTCTGGAAAAAAATGATTGTTAAAACAACGTAGATTAGCTCTAAGTTAGCTGAATTATGGGAATACTATTGTTTTAGATTTGAGGAACCAAGATATAGGAGTAGAATGATTTCAAAGAAGATCCAGTAAGCACACAAATGGAGATTTGGAAATACTTGAAATTTTAAGCACGGGCATGCCTTTGGAGATGGTTAGTTAATAGTTACTGATTGAAGTTCTCTTTTTTTTTTTCATTCTTGTGTTGCAAAGGTTTTGGCTCCTACAGATTCGTTTGGGTGAGGCTTCCGTGAAAAGGAAATTTCTTTTGAGTTCTGCTGGGGAAGCGACTGTTTCCGCGGTGGACTTTAAAGATTTTCTTAGATTTAGTACTTTCAGTTTCAATATATATTACCGAAGTTTAGATATGCCATTTGCCTGAATTCGGATGCTTAATTGCGCCGACACGGACCAGAGGCGGATGGATCTTTACCCATTGTCATTGCTCTCTCTTTTGCAGTTGTTCTAGTCTTTAAGCAGGTCTTTCCAACTAGAACAACAACGGCTTTGCTATTCTAAAATTTCGATGTGGGGGGAGATGATAGATGGTTTCTCTTTTATACATTACTTGTTAGAGAGGATTTGAAGCAGCGGCAGCTGCCCAGGTCGGGTTATGGAAAAAAATATCTCTGGCGAAGAATTAGTAACTAAGGTAATACGCTTGAGTTGCATTTTTATCTTCCTCTGAAATCTGATTGCAGTGTAAAGATGCGGATGCATTTATTTTCTTTTTGTTATTGTTATTGTTCAACTTGGGATTAAGACGATGTTGATGATTGTTAGATAAGAAAGCCGTATACAATAACCAAGCAGCGGGAGCGGTGGACAGAGGACGAGCATAGTCGGTTCTTGGAAGCCTTAAGGCTGTATGGACGGGCTTGGCAGCGAATAGAAGGTCAAGCTTGCTTTTCTAATATTTTATATATGTCGGGTTATCTTCCTTTTGTTTGTTAGTTGGTTTATATTTTCTGAGAAAACTTATGAACTATATAGCGGACAGATTTCGATCTGTGTCTACCAATTGAACTTTTATCTTCTCTTGATGGGAGACGCCTCTTCTCTTCTTTCGTTTTTCTCTTATTGTTAATGTGCAGAGCATATCGGGACAAAGACTGCCGTCCAGATCAGAAGTCATGCGCAAAAGTTTTTTACGAAGGTTAGATGAGATATTCTTTCCTTCATCTACTGAATTCACTATTTACATCTTTTTACTGACTGACCTGGCATATACTATTTTACACATTTACATATACCTAGTGAAAGTAGCTTTGGTTGCATAACAGTCTTAAATTGTGATTATTTGCATATAAATTTAGTTGTTGAACAAGTGCAAACTTGAGAAAAAGGTCTTCGTAAAATGAATTTGTCTAAACTACTGCATTCTTGGGGAGGCATTGTTCGTGCTTGAGTAAAAGGTCTTCTTTCAGCAACCCTATGCTTGGAAAGCTAGCACATGGATGAGATTTGCTGTTGACGCTTCAATAGAGCTTCATAAGAAGTTGGTTAGTCTCAACATCCATTTGCTAATGAATCTCAAACCAAGTGAAGAGGCACGGAAAAGATGATTGAGGCTCTTCATGAGGTGCCTTCTAGTTGAACCGTTTTCTTGGTAGCTTGCTTCAACTCAATAAATTGTGGTCGGTTTGTGTCTCTAGGATGTCATCCTCTCTTGTTTGATATCCCTAGGTGAGCAGTAGGCTTATAGAATATGGAACTGCCAGTGCGCTGATTCCGCAGCTAATCCTGATTTTGTGGCTTGACCCTTCGGAGAACTTATGGAGCAGATTCATATAGTAACTGAAGTCCCGGATAGAAAGATAGGATACTGTGTGTTTGGCACGGTTCAGTTAGTTTGCTTCGGCTTTAGGTTGTTCATGGTTCCTTGCTTTGGCGATTTACTGAATAGTGGGTTCATGATATTCCTTCAGTAATCTTTGAGGCCTGCTGAGCTTCTCAGGTATACCAACACTTATACAATACAGATGAACGAACACTTTTTTAGAATGCCGTTTCATTTGTTTCTGAGAAGGGAGCTGACGTAGCACAGTAGAAATTCTACTAACCAGCACTTCTCTGAAAAAAATTCTCATGAATTGTGTTTCACAAATGGAAGTGCATACGTGATCCGCTGAAGTGATACCAGGTGTGATGTTTAGCTCTCAATCTGTCTATCTGAGACCTTTTTTTTTTGGCAATGTAAGGAATTTAAGAGCGTCACTGACTGTTTCAGCTCATCTCTCTAAACAACTTGCTGAAGAATTTGCTTTGGTCGATGAAGTGCTTATATGGATTTGGGTTCAAGGTGCATAAAGGGGCTGATGTATGTTCTCTACTATGGAGAGCAAATGTTGACTGTGAATATGTCTTGCTGGATATTTCTACCTATACAATTAGGGAGACCTGTTGCAGGTCCTTATATGTTTTAGAGGGTAGAAGCATAATTTGCTAGATGATAGGGCTGACCAAAAGAAACATAAGAAGACATGCATGACCAAAGATCTCCCCACATCACTTATTAAGTCGACCCAAAGTTTCTGTATCAGGTTTTGTTCTAGTGAAAGAATGGACTTGCATATGAATTCTTTTAACCATTCACTTGGGATAAAAGTTCCTGGAAACCTCTCTCCAGGCCATGAAGTAGTTTTGTCTTCCCCCTTGCCCCGAACCACAAAAAATTTGGGGTCGACGGGAAGGTATAAGATTAAACCTCAGTGCTATCAATTTCGTAAATCATGGGGTTTGACATCTGAGCTGCTTTTTGTTGTCATCTCCACTCTGGAGGGCTCACGGTTTTGTTCTATTTCAGTTAGAGAAAGAGGCTCAAGCTAAAGGCATTCCCATTTGTCAAGCTCTGGACATAGAGATTCCACCTCCACGGCCTAAAAGAAAACCCAGTAATCCTTATCCTAGAAAAACGGGGAATGGTGAATCTACATCACAGGTATCCTCAGCAAAGGTTGTCAAACTTGATTCATCAGCCTCTTTTTCACATTGTAATCAGGCACTGGATTTGGAAAAGAAGCCGTTCACTGAGGTTCTATGGCTGTCCCTCTTTCTCTCTTTTGCACTATCTTTACTTGTATCCTTCCTTTTTTTTTTGCCTTCATTTGATCGACTTGCTTGTGCATTTTTTGGTTAGAAGCCCAATGGAGTTGAGAAAGTACCAAATGGCAACGGAAATCAGGATGATAACTGTTCAGGGGTTTCGGCCCGTCCCACTGAAGCTCATTGTTCCTCCATTTCTTCAGTTAACAAATATCCCTTTCCAAACAAAGCGGCTCCTAGGAATCCTAGCTCCTTCCGGGAGTCTGAACCAGATCTGACAAAGGTATAAAATTGGATCAGATAGCCATGATACGAAGGGGAGCCGGTGCGCACCGGTTAAGGTGTTGCCGTTGTGATCTTGAGGTCACGGGTTCGAGTCCTGGAAGCAGCCTCTTGCAGATATTTCTGCAACGTAAGGTTTGCCTACAATACACCCTTGTGGTGGGACCTTTCCCCGGACCACTGCTCAACAGGGATGCTTTGTGCATCGGGCTGCCCTTGTCATAGCCATGATACCATCTTGAAGTTTTAGCATCTTGAAAATTTGTTTCTGATTTTCAACAGGCAACTGCAGATAATGGAACTAGTAAGACTTCAAATGCGGACAATTCTTGCTACTCACAAGATAATGATGCTAACGTCTTGCCCCACATAAGCATTAGCAAAGAGGATAATGGTGTTAATGGCTTATCGCCCGTTGGCAATATGAATGGAATTCAGAGCTACCCTTGGCATTTTCCAGTGCATGTTTTGAATGGGAATGTCGGAACATACCCTCAAAATCCTCCAGGTATGGGATTTCAAGACTTCATGTTTCGTCCTGTTGGAGAAGTTCATGGACACTCTGGCTTATTTACGATTCCATCTACTTCTGCTACTTCCCAACATCAAGACAACGTGCCTAGATCTTCTCGTCAAGCGTTTCCAGCTTTTCACCCTGCTTTTGTCCCTGCATGCCATACCCAGGATGATTACCGTTCATTTCTCCAGATCTCGTCCACATTTTCCAATCTTATCATGTCAGCTCTCCTACAGAATCCTGCAGCCCATGCTGCAGCGACCTTCGCCGCTTCATTCTGGCCTTATGGAAACGTCGGAAGCTCGAATGATTCATCTACATCCACCACCATCCAGACAGATGGAGCATTTCCACCAAGACAAATGAGCTCTCCTCCTCCAAGTATGGCTGCAATCACTGCTGCTACAGTCGCTGCTGCAACCGCTTGGTGGGCTGCCCATGGACTTCTTCCCATATGTGCTCCTTTCACATGCTTACCCATGTCGGCTCCCATTGTTCCACCATCAGTTTCCGCCCAAACTGAGTTGCCCGAGACAGATAAGAAAGATGCGGCTACTGCAAATCCTCAACAGCCAGCCATGGAACAGGGTGAAGCTCAAGTTTTGGCTTCACCATTTGAATCTGATGATGACTTGGATGAGAATGGAAGAACCGAGCAAGATACGGGATTGAAAACCGAAGATCACAAGGAGAAGGTTGTTGAAGTACAGGAACAAGTGCAAGATTCAAACACGACCCAGAAGAAAAAGCAGGTGGACCGCTC
>NW_010965696.1:1789954-1806677 GCF_000463585.1 Tarenaya hassleriana
CGCTCTTCATGTGGTTCAAATACACCTTCAGGGAGTGATGTGGAAACAGATGCTTTAGAGAAAGCAGCCGAGAAAGATAAAGAGGAGGATGTGAAGGAAACAGATGGGAATCAGACAGGTACTGAGTCAAGTACACGTCGAACTAGTAGAAGCAAAGACAACTCAAGTGATTCATGGAAGGAGGTTTCGGAAGAGGTTGAAAAACTTTGATATGTTAAGAGATAACAAAAGTTTGGTACAAGAAACTAATTTCTATGCAATTGAAAATTATGTGTTATAGGGTCGAATGGCGTTTGATGCTCTCTTCGCGAGAGAGAGACTTCCACAAAGCTTTTCACTGGCCCTCGACGTGGAAAAGGAAAGCCCGGAGAAAGGAAAGGGGAACAGGGAAGAAAGGGAAAGGGAAATGGCGCATAAAAGCAAGATTCAAGATTCATGTTCAAAGGAAACAGCATCAAGAAGTGAAGGAAATGGAGGAATAACGATAGGAATAGGAGAAGGGAAAAGCTTGAGGGCAAGAAGAACAGGGTTCAAACCATACAAAAGGTGTTCAATGGAAGCAAAGGAAAGCAGCAGCCAGGCCGAGGAGAAAGTCTCCAAGAGGATTCGTTTGGATAGCAAAGCTTCCACATGACATGCTCTCTTTCACCGCAAACGAAGAAGAAGACATTCGTTTTGGCTGGCAGGTAAAATTCTCCCCATAATCTCACTAGAACTGGTTCAGTTTCATGACTTTTTTTTTGCATTGTTATTATAATTATTATTAGATAATGAACAGACATTTCTATGGCGATTGTCATTTTTGTACAATGTTTGATGTCTTTTTTTCTGTTGTCTCTCTCCATCTGAATGCTACATTTGCCCTTCTGCTCCCTTCTGTTAGTTAACCATTCTAAGGATGGATCAAAGCCTCTCTCTCTCTCTCTCTCTCTCTCTCTCTCTCTCTTCTTATAATCAACTCGTTGTAATGAACTGAATTTTTTTGTGGGAATACTTTTTTTTATATATATATGTAAGGTTTATGCAAAAATTGACGCTACATACATTTCTTAATGGGCCGTACGTTGCTGGACCTAGAGGCCTATTATTAAGTTTTTTGCGGGAATATTACTCAAATAACCCACTTAGGTCGCAGCAATTTCAGTGTACATCACCGAAAAAAAAAAAAAATTCAATTTTAACCCATTTTTCGGTTGAAAAAGTCTGAAATACCCTTTTCTTTTTATTTTTTACGACCTTATTACGACTAACATATAATATACCACTAAAATAAGACAGATGATTTTTTTGCCACTTTTTTAAGAATCAATTGTAACTATATTTAGAATTAATTACGAAGTCGTAATAACGAAGTTGTTTTCGAACGGATAGATATCACGTATTCATTAAGGGTAATTTCGTCTTTTCAACAAAAAAAAAGTGTTATGTTTTTCCTGTTCATTTAAGTAAAATTCTCGTTTTTTGGGGAATATTACTCAAATAACCCATTTGGGTCGCAGCAATTTCAGTGTACACCACCGAAAAAAAAAAAAAATTTTGCGACCTTATTACGACTAATATATAACTAATATACAACTTATTACGACTAATAAACTACTCTTATTTTAGTTGTATATTAGTTATATATTAGTCGTAATAAGGTCGTAAATTTTTTTTTTTTTTTCGGTGGTGTACCATGAAATTGCTGCGACCCAAGTGCGTTATTAGGGTTAAAACCCCCCGTTTTTTGCCCCCTATCTCGTGTTCATTTAGAATCTTGTATCTGGCCCTCCGACTGAATTTATCATCAATCATGTATAATTTTTCAACCATGATCTTCGATTAGCTAATTGATTACAAAAAAAAAATGAAGTAATAATGATAGTTCGTCTCGAGAACGTGCTATGCATGATATTAGTTCGTGCGTGGACTCCAAATGGCGACCAATAATTTTATTTTCCCATTTATGTATACTTATTTGTGGTTGCAGCTTTTTTTGTTTTCCCAATCGAAGATTAATTTCCGGGGGGCAATGCCCACCAAAATTAGTAAATCATTTTAAATTTGATTTATTGTTATTTTAATAGAGTTTTAATGAATATAATATATGGTTTACAAATTAATTGATCCATTTTATATACATCCAAGTCACAACACACGAAATGAACCGCGTTTCTCGCCATCCGATCTCCTGATTTCATGCTTTTGGGCCCATACCCCACATAGATACAGCTCTGCCTCTCAATTTCAGGAGACGCGTTGACCTATTTCTCTTGTTCTTCCTCCGTCGCCAAAAATCCCCTTTGATCTGTGCGTAAGAATCTTTCCCCTCGATCCCCAAGGTATGATTTTTCTTGTTTACTTTTGTTCTTAGATGTCAAAGTTCGATGCTTTTTCATGTAAATCGTTCTGGGTCTCGCTTCGATTTCGCCCCTAAAGAACAATAAATGAAGGCGAGGAAATCGCCCTAGTCCGGATTTATTCAACATCCCTTTTGTCAAAGCTCTGGAATTTGGTTTTATAAGAACAAGGGTTTTGGAATTTGATGTTCAGAGAAACGAATGGCGACATCTTCCTCCGAGATTGTCGAAATACAAGTTTGATGAACTAATCCGATATGATTTGCTTGAGCGATTGGTCGCTGAGTTAATTTCTTGACGAGATTGTATGGTGGATGTTTGAAAATGGTCAGGTTCAATTCAATCTACTCGTAATGTTACCATCTGTGATAAGATTTTGTTGATTCGGTATTAACAGTTTCACGTTGAATCTCATGGCACATTGTCTGTGTCCGCGGATGGATCTGACTGTTTATGGCAATTGACAAGAATAACAATGGGCATTTGTTCATTCTAGATGATGATATATTAGTAGATATGAACCATCTTTTGTTTTAATGGTGAATCTGATTGATGTTCTTTCCCTCAAGAGTCCCCTAATCTTCATATCCTTGGTAGTATTTGAACAAATCTTACAATGCATCTTGTAATGAATCATAATACTAATTGATTTTCTGACCTCATTCTTTTTTAATCAGATGAGTGAAGAAGTGAACGAGAACCAAGTCGTGAAGGCTCAGAGATCTGCTCCCCGTCTGAATGAGAGGATCCTCTCGTCCTTGTCTAGGCGGTCCGTTGCTGCTCATCCTTGGCATGATCTTGAGATCGGTAATCATAAAACGGAACCAGTAATTGTTTTGTTGTTGCAAGTCTCATGTTTATGCTCCTGCCCTTCAAAACTGAATCATCTTTGGTAAAATTGATGATGCCTGCAGGACCTGGAGCTCCTCAAATCTTCAATGTGGTAAGTATTATAAATCGAATATTGTAGCTTAAAAACTAGGAAATCAAAGACAAATCTTTATTATATTTTTCTCGTGCATCTATTCTAGTTTTGCACGCCTATATGATCCATCATCTGTGGATTCATTTTTGGTCTTGTCTTCTGTATTTATTTTTATATACAAGCAAGTATATTATGAACCTTCTCGGTTCACTTTTTGTCTGTTGATGTGGTAAACTGCAGGTCTTGTAGCTCTAGTTTGAATCATGGTGGCTTAGATAGTTATAACATCACGGGAGTAGAAATGTTTTTGCGGGTTTTGTACAACTTTATGGAAAAAAGATTTACCATAATTATACGAACCATACAAAATTTGGCTGCAAATTTGTCATTTGTTTCTTCCGAGGCTACTTCCATTTTATAGATAGTTTCGTATAAGGCATTGCAACTCGAAGTGGTTTTTATCAGTGGGGGTCTCCTTGATATCTCAAAAGACCCTGCTTTAGGATGCTTGAATTGTTTATCTGAATGAAACAGGTTGTTGAGATCACGAAAGGCAGCAAGGTCAAATATGAACTTGACAAGAAGACAGGACTCATCAAGGTAAGGGAAAATATCCAATATGATGATTTGATCGGTGGATTAATCTTCTTCTGTGGCTATCAATCCCAAATGTCTTGATGGCTCTCAGGTGGATCGGATTTTGTACTCATCCGTTGTATACCCTCATAACTACGGTTTCATTCCCCGGACATTGTGTGAAGACAATGATCCCTTGGATGTGTTAGTTATCATGCAGGTACAAGTCTGCCCCTAGTAAAGAAAGCTCTACTCTCACATAGGCTTAGATATATATGTTTTTATATATGGAGTCTTAACCATTGCAAAAAATTAAGGCTTGTAATATATCTATGCATCTTTACTCGTAAGATAAATTTGCGTTGAATTCGTTTTCTGGACAGGAACCGGTGCTTCCAGGCTGTTTCCTGCGAGCCCGAGCCATCGGACTAATGCCCATGATTGACCAGGTAAACTTATCCTTTTGGTTATCTTTTATTTTTATAAATTACCCAATCTCAAGGATTGCAAGTGAGACTGGTTTTTTTCTTTGAATGAAGGGTGAGAAAGATGACAAGATCATTGCGGTATGTGCTGATGATCCAGAGTACAAGCATTATACTGACATCAAACAACTGCCTCCTCATCGCCTCACTGAGATCCGACGTTTCTTTGAAGACTGTATCCTTTTCTCCAATCATCGTCACCGGGTTTCTGCATCTTGAGGGGTAAGAGATGCATTCTTGAGTCATACATAAAAGAGAATCTTTGTCTCGTCTTCCTTGACAGCAAACTCACAGACAAGAAGAACGAGAACAAGGAAGTGGCAGTCAACGATTTTCTGCCATCAGAGACCGCCGTTGAAGCCATCCAGTACTCCATGTAAAAACTCTCCTTTACATCACTAATAAACCTTCACAGTTCTCTGTCCACCATCCATTCTTAACGTGTTTTTTTTTTGTTGCAGGGACCTTTATGCTGAGTACATTCTACACACCCTGAGGCGATGAAGAAAGCTATTTTCCTCATGATCTTCCATGTGCCCATTTTGGACACGCTCTTCGGTTTGAATAAGCATTCTCAATGATGTCCTTGTGTCTTTTTGTTTCAATGTTTTTTTTTTCTTCTGTAATCTGGGTGGATACTGTTGATCTTATGATTGCCCAAACTATTATGTACTGTTCCTGTTCCTTCCTTCCAAAGTACGAAGCTTTGTCCTGCTTTGAAATGGCGTTAATGGTGGATAACGTCACGTATCTGTTGTTTTCTGCACTTGCCACTTGGAACTTGAACTAAGTCGTCAAACATCAATGGAGAGAGCGATCACTGGACTTGGAATTCGAGTCATAGGGGGAGGAGTTCCCGACGAAACTGGACTCTCATAATTGGCCCATGAGGTTCACGTTTCGGTTAGGCTAACCGGGCCCGGTCCAGTTACAAATCACCACAAAACCGGTCCATTTCACGATAATCAATATATATATGGCGCGTGTATCTCACGCTCCTTTCACCTCATTATATCAATTATGATAATGATAAAAATAAGGGTCCATTTTTTTTTTCCCACCCTCTGTTGATTTTTGTACCCAAGCGGATACGAATTTAATGACGAACATCTCAATATATCCTGACAGAAAGCAAACGAAATATTCTTTTATTTTTTTAGCACAAGCGTATAAAATATTTACTACAAGATATTTGTTCGATCACACTGATGGATATAAATACCATGCAAATAAAATATGAACGTAGGAGCATGTTGAATTGAATTTAATAGATTTCGGGCTTAACGTGAATATTTTGGGTAAAAATATGGATCGTAATTTTTTTGTTAAAATAAAAACTAAATAGATTAAAAAAAGGAAACAGATAATATTAATAATAATAATAATAAAAAATAATAAAGCTATATAGATGCATGTGTGTGGAGGAAAAAGCGACAAAAGTGGGAGGGAGAGAGAAAGCGACACCACAAAAGGCTCAGAGAGGAAGCCTGCGACTCCGAAGCCTCCAACGGTTTCCACTGGTGGCCCAAATCTTACGTCTGGCTTGGACGACTCTATATATCCGTCCATATATATATATATATATATATATATGCAAGCACCAAGAACTGCAATAATTGTTTCTTCTTGAATTTGCTTCATTAAAAAATATATGTATATATATAGTTGTACATATAGAAGCTCGAGAAAAAGAGTTTTATTCCATTCATTGATTTTAATAAATATATTTCTTAATTAAATATATCTACAGATCATCGATTCTAACCAGCGTTTGAGAGAAGCTGAATCTAGGTTAAGTGGGAGGGCGAGAGAGACTATATTATAAATGTTATAAATTTTAAAAAAGGTAATCTGTACAACGGTCAACCCATTTAAGATGAAATATAATCGTATATATAAATGTTATAAATTATAAATAATTATATCAACTAAGGCTCCTAGACTTTTGGGGCACATGACAGTTGTTGCCATTTCATCACATCACAACATGCTCCATGCAAAGGGATACAATTCGCTCCTGCCGCATCCAAAGACATATATATATATATATACACACACATTATACTATAAACACTCACGCATATAAACCCGAAATTATGTGTAATATTATGTAACAAATGATGATATAACGCTTCATCCAAATAAAAAATCTGATGGACCGAGCTTGCTTAGGAATTGGTTGCGATCCCAAGAAGATAAATCAGAATCGATTTATTTCGTTGTTGGATAATGGATATAATTAGAAAAATACAATAAATAAAATTATAAGCTTTTATGTGAAAGCGTGCGGTGTATCTTTCTATATCTTTCTTGTACACTAATTTCACAATAAATAATAGCTTATATTTATGTCTCAATATCTTTGTACACTAATTTCATAACTATCTATTTTTCAATTTTTTTAGAATTTTTTCTCTGAAGAACGGGGACCAAATTCTTAACATCTCTCGATGACAGCAGGACAAATTAAAAAAAATGGAAAATGAAAAAAAAAAATCCCCAACCAGATCCCTCGACTTGGGGGATTACGTGACTATGAAGTTGGGTGGGAATGAGAGAAGTGTATGAAGATACAACCTCTACTGTGGCCGTGGTCCTAACCCTATCCCATCTCGCTCTTGATATATATCATATATTAATTTACATATAACACATTTCATATATATATACACACACACCGTAACGTCAAATCTTCCCCTCCCATTCCCAAAATTGCGTTTAGTTACGAGTAAAATGATATAATAGTGGGGGAGTCCCCCAACAATGACAACCCCCTCCACCATCAGGTTGTGGGTTCGAATCCCAGGTATGGTACTCCTTTGAGTCGATCAGCTTTACGAAGCTGGTTTACCTGCTCTGGATGGTTTGTCGGCTACTGCGTAGGACGGTGGGTTTTCTCAGGTCTGCGATGCTGTCCTGATACCGTTCTCGTCCGGCCTACGGGCTGAGAAGCATTGCGGTGTACGGTGTCCGATCCGAAGGGTTGTACGATAGAGGTTTCCCATCGTAACAAAAAAAAATGATATAATAGTTTTTGTTACATCGGTTTAGTGTAATTTCTACACGCACACGAGGAATTCGTTATAACAAGGATTTCACTTTTTGAACATTTAATAGAATTCTTACTATATGGATTCTGGTAAAAGGCAGTAGAAGAAACATTTGAAATATAATCACGAAGCCCATATACATTTATATACCGAGAGAGGGGGTTAGGATTTCCTTCATTACAACAAAAAAAAAAGGTAAAAATGATTGTAGGCAGAGCCGCAGAGAGGTCATTTGCGTATAAAAAACAGTAAAATGGTAACAGTAAATAGAAAAGTCACCTTTTTAGCTTTGGCCTTTGAATTAAAGGTGAGTTGCTTGCATTTGCATGCAGGCCACCTTTTCCGTTTTTCAACTTAAAAACTTTTATACCATATATTAGCAGCCCCTTTTAATTAAATTAAATTCACTGTAATCCTTAATTTTAAATAATTAAAGTCGAAAAAAATTGGACACGAGTTTCTGTGGTTGATTTAGCAGTAAACACGTATTTATCTCTGTTTGTGGCTGTGAGCTCATCACATTTTACGTAGAGAAGTGAAAAAATATATATATATATCATTAATTGCATTTGTAGAGTGATGTAATCGCATTATACGTAGAATGATTCTATTAGTAAAATGATTTTATACGTCATTAGAGATGTGACAGAAATAGAAACTTTCATGTTGTCTCAAAATGTCAAACGCCACCGTTTTTGGACGTTGATTGATGAGATATAAGATTGGGACAATCAAAGAAAAATGACCATCGCTGAATTTTTCTCCTTCAGAAAATTCTGGCTGATACATCCATCACATGCTTCATTTGTTTTCTCATGCTAATTGCATTATAATAATTGCATATATATATATATATATATATGTGCATGCATGCATGCATGCATGCAGGATCCCAATAAGAACGCACTCGTGGCGAATATAATAATATATAATCAGGATTGCATTAATCTTATCATATGCTTATTATTTAACCTGAAAATTTGAAGATTCTTAATTAGTTAAACTAACCAGGTCGTCAAACCTCGTGGTTCTCAATATACATGTAAATATATAAACGCACGCATATGTATGCCGACATGTGTGTGTGCGTGTTCATATTTGTTTTGTTGCGTTTTGATGCATATGTTAGAATTTTGGTCCACAAATTAACATACATGGACACACGTCAGCAACCAGCTCAGCTTTTTCCTTGTAGAAAATTAAAATACATGATTAAGACAAAATTAGTTACGTGATTAGATGTAATTCTCACATATAGAGACTCGTCTTTTATTATTTAATTCATTTAGATAATAATATTAATTTGCCTATAGTCCATGTGATCGAGACAAGTAACGCGAGGTAAAGTCATAATAATAAATTAATAATAATATGGCATCTCGAAGTTGGAAAGGAAAGAGAGAGAGATTTATTAATTCTGCATAGATAGAAATAGAACCCACTTGAAATAAAGAAAATATTAGGTGAAATCTTCTTTCTCTACACGTCTTTCCATGTTAATTAAATGTCGTAATTTCTATGTATTTCACTTTATTACTTTTAGGCGTACACATACATTGTTTAGTTGTGTGTATATATATATATATATATATATGTGACACATAAAAATAAAATTAATATGATTGTCATAATGAGCTATCTTAGTTTTAGATAATATCAATTCAATTGTCAAAACCCATTTATTTATTTATTTATTTATTTATAACGGATGATCTCTAACTACTACTTTTCGAATGTGTTGATTAGATAAACCGAAAATAATCTTTATATATAGACCACATAGACTCAGAAATGATCTCTCTTCCCACTACTGATGAATCAAACACTCAGACCCGAAACTGAAAGTTACTCACAACTTGACCAATGGTCCATGACATGTTGGGTCCAAACCCCATTTATTATGCGATTCTTGGTTTGATTTCTCTTAATCTAACGGCCGAATATATGGAAACAACAATAATATAAGGAACATGCACATGGAAATTCTGAAACAAAAGAGATAACTCAGTATCACAAACACTTAAATTGATACACGTATATATACATAGTGCTCCTGTATGTATGTATGTAAAGAGCGCTAACACGAGATTGATGTAAAGGATAAGAAGCACACTTCTTACATGAGCAGAGCCATATCATCCATATATAGGCCCTACGTATTACTCTCTCTCTTAATTATAAGTGACGATCTGTACGAAGCATCTCAAAGCTAGCCACCATGTTCTTCACTCTCCAGAGAGATAGACGAACAGAAATGTCGAGAGATCCAATTGTTGGGCGAGAACCTTGTTTGCTGAAAGATTGATTTTTTGCTCATTCTTTTTCCTTATGTTTTTAGATACGTTTAAAGTAGTCCCTTTGTTTATTAATTTGTTTGTCAAATTAACACATCTTTCGAATCTAGATTTAACAGAAAACGATACATATAATTTTCCTTATGATTTGAACTATTTACCTGTTAAATAAAAGATGCAAAAATAATTTCATAAGAAAAATCTGTTTTTTTTTTTCTGGGTCATTTGGGGTCAACGTCGATCGTGAAGAACAAGATCAGCAAGCAGTGTTCTTCTTGAATTTGAGTATATAGCTTGTTCTAATTCTAGGGTTTTTATGTTTTCCTCTTTATTGTCAAAGATTAAGGCAGCGACCATGTGAATTCCATCGAACCCAAAGAATATATCCCCAAGCATGCTGTGTATATATACATCTCTCTCTTGCAAGGTGAGACCACCAACTTTTTTTTTTTTTTCTTTCTCCTCCTCCAATTATATTCTTTAATTTAAATCCCTATTTATTGTGTGGTTGAATTTTCGTTTCGTTTTTAAATCATATCTCATGTATGGTGAAGATCTCGAGTTGGGTGCTACTCATCATCATGAACAACAATAACCCATTATCAATAATCCAATAACAAGAAAAGGGTTTGATCTTCAACACGAGTCGCTGATCCGCCTCGTAAAACGAATTACGATCCGCCGGAAAACTCGCGTAATTCTCATGGATCTGTCACTAGCGACCAAAAGTTCCGACCAAGAACAAGACATAGATCAAGAAATCTCCGCCGACAACAACAACATGAACGTGCCGGTTCCGGTGGAGAAGGAGCACATGTTCAACAAGGTGGTGACGCCGAGCGACGTGGGGAAACTGAACCGTCTGGTGATACCGAAGCAGCACGCCGAGAATTACTTCCCCTTGGATTCGTCGTCGAGCCAAAACAGCACGCTGTTGAACTTCCAGGACAGAAACGGCAAGATGTGGAGGTTCCGTTACTCGTACTGGAACAGCAGCCAGAGCTACGTCATGACCAAAGGATGGAGTCGCTTCGTTAAGGAGAAGAAGCTCGACGCCGGAGATATCGTGTCGTTTCAACGCAGCGTCGGTACGGAACCCGCGAAATCTAGGCTGTTCATCGACTGGAGGCACCGTCCCGACATTAACCTCGTACGGAATCCGACAATACCCTCTTCTTCACTCTTCCTCCACCATCATCATCCTTATCAGTTCGGTGATTTCAATTTTCCGACGTCGGTACATGGCAACAGGCTACCGGAATATTCCGTTCCCTGGGGCTTAAACTTCGACGTTCGTAATCCGCATCATCAGTACAACCGACAAGAACGGGAGATTATAGGGTATGGATATGGTAGTTTTGTCGGGCGATGCTGGCCGTCGGATCAGCGGAGCCCCTGTGGATCAGAGCCGTTGGTGTTCGACTCGATCCCGGTGGTTGCCGGGAGGATAACTCCGGCGGTTGTGGCGGAGTTGCCGCCGCCGGAGGTGGCTGCAGCTGGGAAGAGGCTAAGGCTGTTTGGAGTAAACATGGATTGTGGTACGGACGATCATCATTCCACTTCTCCCGGGAGAGATATTGTGTCACGTGGCGAAATGGGTGCATCGTCTTCTTCATCTTCAGCTCTAAGGTTAGGAAGGTCGTCAACTGATGATGATCCAAATGCAAGGAAAGGGAAGTCTCTGTCTTCCTTTTTCTCTTGATTCGGATCCACATGAGGACTCTAATTGGACACGAAGCTATACGAGTTCTTAAAGACAAGCCGCCGATTAATTAATAATGGTAGAGTTTAATTTCACAATCTTTTATTCTATCTTCTCTCTTCTTTGATCTTATTTTGGGTCTAAATCATCGATTCCAGTGAATTGAGAGGTTCATTCTAGAATCAATCACATTGATTTTTTTATTTATTAAAGAATTCTGAATCAAGGTGTTCTTCACATCGAGAGTTTTAGGTTTTGTTTTTATGTTGAAACTGGAATCAATTGTAATATTTGTGTATATAAATATTTACAAAGACAAAATTATACAATCATATATCTGTATATGTTTTCAGATTAGTCTAGAGCTTTCAACATGTTCTGGACGGGAAATTTTATTATCCCATAATTTTGGAAAATTCCCGTCATTCTACCATGAAATAACTAGCCGGTTCACTGTGAAGTGATTCACTATCCCATCAAGCGAACTATGTTCGTTCATAAACTGTACTATGTGCCTATTTCCCCTACACTGACAAAGTTTCATGGTACATTCTAAGCTCATGGTCAGCTAGCTCCAAATCTCTCTCTCTCTCTCTTCTTTTCTCTTCTGGTCCTAAGCCTATACATACATATGTATAGTTTGTTTGGTTAGTGGTGTTTTGCTCATTTAAAGAGATTTGCAGGTTATGGGCAGAAAGAAAACAATGAAGATGTGGAAGACTACAAGAATTTCGAAAATTGTTTGAAATAAAACAAAAGGTATGATGATATGTTTTCACATTGTTGACTTTAATTAATCACACGAAAAATTCTGCTTCTTCATTTACTAATCGGCGGTGTGCTTTTGCCAAATCAGGTGTGTATATATATATATATATATTAGGACCTCATACATATATCATGGGTCCTATAATATGTTCATATATATATATATGTATATATAGTGGTGTATATATTGTCTATATTCATGTGCCGCTTAAGGTTTGTCTTTAGTACGCTTAGTTTGCCGTAATAATCGATGCATGTCCATATACATGTATATTTGCACACATTTTTAAGCTCCTCTAGGCATTTGTGGAATGGTTGAATTTGTGGAAATTAAACTCGTTACTTAAAATATTATTTCTTCATATGTGACATGTGTTATCATTTAAACACATTCAATTCGAAAATATTCATATATATATATACACACACACACGAAACACATAATGAAATGGTTTTGCAACTCTTGAAAATTAAATGCTGCTGTATTAAAACTCTTGTAATCTTTTTCTCCAGATTCAAATGATCAACCAGGCCTGCCAAAGATTCCAAAACCTAGCTTTCTCCAGAAAAAAAAAATGGTCAACGACGGATGAAGGAACAAGTGTGACAAGCATGGATTATATACATACACATCCCATATTTAGTTGAAAAGCTTTTGCACATATGCCAATATTATCTTACATATTGTGTGTGTCAGTTTGTGTATATATATATATATGCATGTTTATATACACACACAAGTTCACATCTAAGAAAGAAGACTAAACGGGAAAAAGTAGTGACATATAAAAAAATGTAAAATGGATAAAGCGCATATTTCATAATATATACGTATATGTATGTATATGTATATATATATATATATAATGGTGGTTATATTACACTTGGAATAATCTGTCAGGCTCCAATTACTGTCAATTAATAAGTCAAGATTCATTCTTCACAGATTCCTAACCTAAAAGACAACTGAACATATGTAGGCCGGTTAGGGTTTTACAGGCATTATTGATGGTGATATGGAAACTTCATGCATGTGGGTGGGTACTACTTCCCTCTTTTCCTGTTTGATTTCATATATATATATTATTCATTCATTTACATGGGCATGCTGCCCAAATTCCCATTATTGTAGCACATGGACAGCTTATTAATTTGGCGTTATTGGTGAATTTTGGATCCTAATGTTCATGTTTAAATATTAAATGAACAAACTCTCATTAATTACTCGCTAATTAATTGTCATTTACGTTTTCATTTTTATGCTTATGGGCGACTAATGCAGTCGGTCCATTTTCGAAATGAACCTTGTTTGGGAGAGGGAATATAAAGATAACCCTTTATCGTTTCGAGAAAGAAGATGACCGTTTAATCATTTTTTAATGTTTCAACATTTTTTATTTTTTTTTTCTTTTTGGCGGAGACAACATCGTAATTAAACTAAAAGAAAAATATTTTCACCTAAAAAAACATTTTGCTAACTTTTTTATTTTTATTTTTTTTAATTTAGTTGAATCCGTTAAGACATGGTTTGATCTTAGTTTTTGACATGGCGCCCATCATCTAAAATATTTGTTTATAATATCAGAAATGTACATGTAACAGCTACACTTGTACGGTCGAGAGTTGTCATATTCTATCTATAAAGAGCTTTCATAGGGGTAGATGTTTAAAGCCTACAAGATATCATACCACAATATAATTATTCCAAATCTATAATAAATTCCTACTATATTATATAATAGATTTCCGGTAATTCATTTAACCCTAACGATATGTAGAAAATAAAAGGCAGTATTTACGGTTAAATAAATAAAAGGCAGTACATCTGGTTATTAGACAAAACCGGTTGGTACGGTCAAACAGCCCAAACTATTAATCGAATTGGGCCAATGGCCCATGATCCATGTCTGGATTTTAAAACTTTCAGCCCAAACCCAAACCCGGAACTGTGTCCGTACAGAGGCCATCCCCGTTCGAGTTGGGGGAGAAACTAGAGAGAGAGAGAGAGAGAGAGAGAGAGAGAGAGAGAGAGAGAGATGGGAAGAGAATGCAGATGCGTGGAGTGTGGGTACAGAGTCAAATCCTTGTTTGTTCAGTACTCTCCAGGGAACATTCGCCTCATGAAATGCGTAAGCTTTTCGATTTTGTCACCCCCAAATTCGTTAGGGTTCTGAATCATCGAATGCTACCCACCCCAAAAAAAAAAATGGGCTTTATTTGTAATAATTTGCATACCGATGGTGGGTTTTGGCAGGAAAGATGCAAGGAAGTAGCAGACGAGTATATCGAGTGTGAACTCATGGTTTGTAAAACATCCTCTGTTTAGTGTAGTGCCAGTTTCTTTTGTTTTCCTTATAGGTTTTGAGTTTTGGATTTTCTTTTTTGAATGTTTTGCAGATTGTCTTTATTGACTTGGTTCTTCATAAACCAAAGGCATACAGGCACGTTCTTTACAATGTGCTTAATAAAAAAGCTGTGAATATTCAGGTACGTTGTTTGCTTCCACTTTATGGGTTGAGAAGATCGAGCTTGAAGATGACTGAATCAGGCTTAGTTTTGTTTAATTGCCAATTATTAAGGGGGAGTACCCAGAAAATCTGAATTTGCAAGGGTAAATTCTCTTTCCACACGAACATTTTGCAGGATTCGGTGATGATCCGTTGGAAAATTTGGTCCATCTTCTTGTAATTGGCAGACTGTTTTGTTATAGCATCACTTCTGTTTCACCGTTTTCCAAATTGATTGAGGCGCTGAAAAGCTTTTAATGGTGATCTTTCTTGGTTTCCACCACAATTTCATACCTAAAGCCTCAGAAATTATGTAAATTTGTTGCTCTCTTAGTTGGGGAAGTTGGATTCTAAAATAGATAAGCATGAAACTACAACTGTTTGACTCTGAGAAGGTATCAGTTTCTTCAAAATGTCGCAGCATCTATTATGGAAGGCGGTCTTTGCTAATCTTCTTATAGATGCCTGTATCCTTTCGTTCCATGCTTTATGCCTGGATAAGTAGTTAGTGTAACTTGATTCTTGAAAAAAAAAGATCTGGTCATTGATGGTTTGACTGGAAACTCATTTGCTGTGCCTTAACGATCAAAGATAGAAGCTTGCTACTGAGAAGAAACTACGAGAAAACGAGTCTTTCCCATAGCTTTGTTTCTACAGTTGTGAAGGTCGGTTATTCTCCGTGTCATATGCTTTGTATCATGTGACAAATTTATTTGTTTCCTTTGGAATTTCATTGGTCGGGAATGGATGAGATATGTCGAAAAATGATCTGTGATGCGCATGTAAACAGGTCATGATCGACATCCTTTCTGCAAACATTGTATTTATCTGTTCTTTCGCTCTCGCAGCTAAGATCATGCTGCATCTCTCATTTGATGGCACCAGGTAATTATTTTCCTTTCCATGAACTTCTCCAAAGATTCTACTTCTTCCACGGAAAGAAAAAATACAATGACCCTCTGAATATGCTTGAGATCTTATGTGGAAGTTTTTATGTTGCGCCCTGAACGTTATATATCCTGTCTTTCATTCTTGATTCGATTTGGAATGTGGTGACCAACCAAAATGAAACTCATGGATCATTTTTTTGAAACCTTGCAGAAAGAGAGAGATTCTTTTAGGAATCCTGATTTCCAGCTACTTCAAGATCTTTCTGCTTGCTATGATGGTATGTCTGATTCAGTTTCTAATACCCTCAAATTCGTGTCGAAACCCACCACCCAGAATTCTGTTCATGGTTTCAGGTCTGGGAATTCCCTGCTTCTGTGATCTTCATCGTCGATATATTCGTCTTAACATCGAACTGTGTGGCTCTCAAAGGTCGGACCTTTAAGCTTTTCTCAGCATTTACCCATTTTTTGTCTGGTGCTTTTTACTAATGTCTAAGCGTCATGCTCGTATCTATGGATCGACATTGATTTTGTTTTGAATGACTCGTAATACCCTTCGAACCAGTGATGGCGGAACCATCCACGGGCAAATGCATAGCAGTCTGTTTCATCGCCCATTTGGTGAGATTGTTGGCTCTTCAATTGCGCGAGTCGAGGTCATTGGGGCACTTTGATTTGTAATATGCCTTCTTTGTTTCCGGTATCGTATGATTGGATACTCTTCTTACAAGACTTGTATCTTCACAAAAAAACGGTATCTTGATGTCCCTGTTCTGTGGGATTGAATGGAGGTCAGGTCAGGTCGGAATGGCATGTGCGGTGTGTTATTGTAATTATCTTGAGGTGGAAGGTTATTTTTGTAATCTGCCACAACTCTTATTCCCACGTTTTTCACGTGTGATCCAAGATTCATTCTCTAGTTATTTTTGTAAGCAACAATTGCTCGAAAAACTCAAGGTTTAACCTTTAGAATTCCACGCATCATATGGATGTGCCATGTTTTTAGTGTGTATATATATATATATATATAAAATAGTAATACAGTGAGACTTGCTCTTGGTTGTTACCCAAATGAAATGAATCAATATGAACACAATGATTGAACGTTGAAAAGAATCAAATTTCCACAGAGAGAGAGAGAGAGAGAGAGAGAGAGAGAGAGGAAACAAAAACATTGCATAGGGAAA